>NC_056734.1:178628961-178883961 GCF_019279795.1 Protopterus annectens
TTTGTGAACATCATAATATCTCAATGTGGGTGGATTGGCAATTTTTTTGCTTCAATATATCAAATGCTCTTTGGTGTTGTTCCAACCAGGACCAGTTTACATATTTGCATGTCAACTCCAGTAGCAGTGCTGAAAGCTAACTCAAATCTAGGATGAACTTTCCTAAATAGTTGACCATACCAAGAAAACTTTGCAAAGATGTGACATTCTCTGGAACTGGCATCTCAAGAATAGCTCTTTGCTTATACGGGTCTGGTTGTAAGCCAGAACTGGTAGACAAATGTCCCACATAAGTAATTTCTTTCAAATTGAATTTGCATTTCTGAAGATTCAGTTTAAAATTTACTTCACATGCATGGACTAGAACTTTCCTGAGAATTCTACCATGTTCGTCTTCACCATTGCCTCCAACAATAATGTTGTCTACTATGATAGCATATGCATAACCAGAAAATATTTGCTCCATTGCACATTGAAATACTTCACTGGCAGAATTTATCCCAAATGGCATTCTCAAAAATCTGTATCTAGCAAATGGTGCACTGAATGTGGTTAACAATGAAAATGTGTGATCCAGCAAAATTTGCCAAAAGGAACATTTTGCATCTAAGACTAAAAAAATTGTGGCATTTGGCATGAGAGCAGCTACTTCTTCTACTGTACGCATTGGATGATGAGGATGTTTAATCGTTTTCTTTAAGTCTCTTGGATCAATTCATATTGGAATATTATACAAACTTTTCTTATGAGCTATGACAATGGAGGATACCCATTCAGTCGGTTCTTCTACTGCGGTAAGGACACCTAAAGTCACCATTTTGTCTAATTCTGTTTTTACTTTAGTTTGTATAACTACTGGAATCTTCCTTGCAGGTCTGACAACTGGACTCACTTCATGGAATATGTGACTGGAAGTTTGCCAAGCTCGTCTTTGAAAATATCAACATATTCACTAACAAATATTCTGTGTAAAACTATCGTTGTTATTCATACTTATATGGTGAACCTCTTCATTAAAGGATATAACTCCCATTCTCAAACTGTCTTTGAGGCCTAATAGTGACTGCACATGTCTTTTAACAATGTAAAACTTCAAGTCATAACTGTTTTCATTAGAATGGCATGAAAGAATTACTGCACCATCAGTTTGAATCTCTTCACTACCATAAGCAACTAGTTTTGCATACTTTGCTAAATCAAGTTTCTCACCAGCTTTTATTTTAGCAAACATTTGTGCTGATAAAACACTGCACCTGGATCCAGTGTCTACATTAAGCTCTACAGGTTAGCCATTAATATGTACAGTGCAAAACATTTCACTCTTTGCTGACAACTGATATTCTACTGCATTTACTGTTTCATCAATCACAGAGACACCATCAACATAAAAAGTTTGCTCACACCTATCTATCTCATCTACTTGCTTCTTCGGATGCTGTTTTTTATTAAAAGATTGTGGCTTTTTACATTTGTGACATTGCTGACCAAAAGCTAAGCACTTTTCCCATTTGGGTTCATGGCTGCCTCCACAGTTGTGACAGTTAACAGTAAGATCGGTTTATATCTTTTTTTCATCTTAACTTTCTGCTGTTGTACACTATCAACATTCAAACTGACAGATACTGCAAGCATGCTATTCTCATTTGTAAGCATATTCATCTGCCTTTCTGTAATCTTATGTATTTGACAAATCTCAATGGCCTTGCATAATGTTAATTCACTATCTTAAAGCAAATTCTTTCTCACTGCATCACTGTCAACACCACACACAAGGCAGTTTTTTTATCAACTCATCTCATAAATCACTAAATTACTAAATCTGCATGTTTTAACTTTATTTCTCAAGTCTTTCCATCATAATATTCATTTGAGGGTTACATATTTCTCTAAATTTACGTTTTAAGCACGCAGGGTCTTGCCAAATTTCAACCTGTATCACAGTATGGAGTTTCTCCCCCTCCCCTACATACATGGCAGGTGCATACACAAATGAACATTCCCTCTAGCTTCCAAGCCAACTAAATTGAGAAGTATAAATGCTCTTGTATATGTGTCTTTATATGAAAATGCAGCCTGTATGAAAATATATTCTTGCTCAAACACTCACCGATTCTCAGCAATATTATTATCAAACACCAGCGGTCCAGGTCTGCAAAATCCTTCTGCCACAACAAAATTCATTTAATTATAAACTTGTAATTATGCCCGACTGAGAACAATCTCTCTGAAACTGCTTTATTTTAACACTGTGAACACCCCGAACACTTTGGATACTTCGAAAAGTTTTAGTTAATGCAGTAAAGTCGTACATTGCAAAAAATTCAGACATTTTAGCTTTTTTGTACATTTTAAACACCTCAGAAATTATTTCAAATACTTTTATCATTATGTCACTATCTCAGACATTTTGTTTATCTCGTAAATTATTTAGAGCATTTTGAATGCTTTGCCACATACCTGGTGACTGAAAAATCATTTAAACAAGTTTAAGTACCTTTGAATAACCAATGACCTGTTTGTGAGTTTGATCCTGTATATTTCTCCACTTCTAACTGTGTGCTTCATGGTTTGTAAGCTGCTTCAACTTTGGATCCCATTCTGATACCATGTTGTATATCTCATGTATTCAAATGAGACGTTGAGGCTGGGTATGTTTCCAAGACATTTATTGTACATAAACACATCACGAACTGTAACTGGAACATATACTTCAAACTTTCTAAACTAACTAAGTGACTTGTTACTTCAAACACACTCGCAGTTGCATCTCCATTCATGCCTGCACTCACTCTGGCTGACTATACAAAATAGCATTGATCTTGCACATGCTCAGTAACTTATATGCATGTGCTATCCAGCTACAGTGGGTGACTAGGTACAATATACACACTGATCTCCATCCTTGCAACTTCTTTTTTTGCAGGGTAGGCAAGCTCCTTGCACCCCTCACAACCCCCAAACCTATATATATATATATATATATATATATATATATATATATATATATATATATATACATACATGGACTAGTATAAATAAGTCAGTTTTTAAGTCATTCAGTCTTTTTGTTTCAGGACTTGCTCTAGCAGTCCTGAGATTTCAAATTTTTACCGAATAGATATATGATAATAGATTGAAGTTTATATTGTTGTGAATAGCATATGAAAAAGTTTATCAAGTAACAATCAGGATGAATCATATTGCCTTGCTAGTAGGTTACAGACTTTCATGGACACTGCTCAAGGAAAGACATTTTGGTTAAGTGATCTGGCAAAACTAAGCAGTGCTCAGACACTGTGGTAATATATATGTATTAATGAATGAATGAATGAATGAATGAATGAATGAATAAATTAATTAATTAATTAATTTGTCTTTGCTTACAAGGAAAGTCTGACTAGATAATACCCATTTTCAATAGAAGTCTGGGGAAAAAAGCTCCATTTGCTTATATTGCATTATACTTTGTTCCAGTTAAACACAGAGTAGTTACATTTCTATTTACAGTTATACACATACAGTTATAACATTTATACATTCTAACATTTTACATGGGTGGAAGTTACTAAAGAGAAAGTCCATGTGCAACTTCGTAGATTGTATGGGCAGCAGTCGTGTATAAAACTTTCAGTGAAAGGTTGAGAGTGTTCTGTTTAAGGAGAGTATTTGGGAATATTGTATGGTGAGCACAAAGTCTTAACCTGGTGATGAGCATGTGCAGGACCTGGATTGGTTAAGATGTTGTTTAAGCAGTGGTTTAGAACTATTGAGTTTGGCTGAGAGTTTTATTTGTGTGGGGATACTATTCCAGAATTTAGCAATGTATTGGGAGCAATATACATAGGTGAATGTGGTTGCACATTCAATAAGTAGTGACTGTAAATGCTGGTGTAAAAGATGTAACTCCTGTCCAAAGACAGTTTATGAACTGAACTATTCAATGGAATTTAATAATGTCATGATAGCCTTCTAAATCCACATTTCCTAACTATGCATTTTACCATAGATTGGCTCTTATCTTAGGTGCATTTATCAATTTGTTTTGTAAAATAAAATAACATGTTGATAGCTAAGAGACCTCTGAATTTTATTCTTGGGATTTAACCATATCAGCTAAATTATAACTTGTGATAAGAAGATACCTATCTTCTCCACAAGCTGCATTAATATACTTTCAAGTAGTTTCAAAGAGTCTAATCTTGTGTTATGCAAGGAAGATAAATTACATGAAGTCATTGTCCAGGCTGGATTATGAAGTCTTAGATACAGAGCAGTCCAGTTTGCATAGTAATTTAGTCCATATAAAATGCAGATCAGGAAATCAATCATACTGTGTTTGGTGTAAGCATAGAACCTAATCTTTAGTGCTATAAGGAACATAATAATATGCGTAGTGGTATGTATAATAGGATTTTAATGTTACACAGCTAACACACAGTAAAAATAAAACCCACATACAGCTCTGCAATTAAACAAAGAAGAGGAACACTTAATTCTATATGTATAGTGCAAGGTGTTTGTTAAATTGCTAGCAAACATTCTCAAATTACAGCAGGCATAGGAAATAAAATACTGAAGTTCCTTTAAATTCTCTCAGGTGTTAAATGATATCACTGACATTTGTGGTTCTGCTTTCAAAAAAGAATGCTAGTGTTTTACATGTGTTTTAGATTAGACTTCTAGAATTAAATTAGTTTGAACTCAGAGGCAGGAAAGGAAGAAACAAAGAAAGGGATTACAAATTAAAACTGTCAACAGTGAAACTGGAGTAGCACTTCAAGGACACACCGAAAACATTTAAAATAAATTAACATATATCATTGTAACCTGAATGTTATAACGATGGTTTTGCAGTGGAATGACTTAATTAAATATAAGAGAAAATTTGATTAAGTAAACAGCATGCTGTGTGTAAGCAAATCATCAGTTGCACATCAGGCATTCATAGGCAAACCAAAGTACTCTAATTATGACAACAACATTACCAAAACAAATACATTCTCTGTGGTAGTAAAATAACCTTATTCACTCTTTATAACAGCACGCAAAGACTCAAAATATTGAAGCAAACAAAACTTATAATTTTAAAGCACTCAGTGACTGTCTGCCAGCAGTTGCGCCCATCAATGAACAATCAAATTATTGAGTGAATATTAAGGTACTACCCTCCCACTCCAAACACACAGATACACAGACACTTATATACCACCCCTCAGAGTAGAGAACAATCTATATTTGTCAACATTGTTCAAGGGCTTAATGGCTTGGATATCAAAGTACCTCCCTTGTTTATACAGTAGAATGCAAATAAAAGCAGCCATCACTTTCCCTCAAACTTCTGGGTACATTCCAAGTCTGCCACACCTGTAGAAAATGCAACCACTTCCGTGTTTATATGACATGCACCACACCAGGTATAAAGACAGCCTGAGGCAGGCTGTTCTCAGTCTCTTTCATAAATTACTGAAAGACAGCTACTTGTTCTTCCTCATAGTTTCACAAAACCTCAACTAACAGGAATGTAAGAATGTTTCAACAAAGCAGTGACTCACAAACAATGTCAACGTGAATAACACATAGATATACAAATTGGCAATAATAGGTGATTAAGCACAAAATCAACTACAATGATCGAACTGCAATAATCTGGAGACAGACAAATTATGCAACCGCACCAAAAGCCCCCTAGTCTAACTCATTAGGAGGAGTGTGTATTCTAAATTTTATGTTTATCTTTAAAGCAGTAAGGTAACAAACTGCTTGATGTACACACACATAGATATATATATATATATATATATATATATGTATATATATATATATATATATATATATATATATATATATATATACAGTACATATTTTCAGTACCTACATATTTCTAAGAAAATCATGCAGTGATTCATTTGGTTTCATTACATATATATGTAAAATGCAAAACACAAAACACCAGTCATGGACAAAATGAAAAAAAAGGATGTGCCATGACTAAACAGAACATGACAATAAAAATAAATAATTGTAATTAAATGACACCATGCAAAGTCAAGAAAACTGATTTAAATGAAAAAAAAACTTAAAATAAAAGTTTTCCTTTAAGGAGTTTCAAGTCTTGACTGATATCATTGGCATCTGTGAATCTGTTTTCAAGAAAGAGTTTTAGTGCCAGCTTGTTATGTATTGTAGTTTAGAGCCCTAGATCAGTTACTTTCTTTTGTTTATTACTACTTTTCAACTGTTTGGAATACCTTTGCACTGTCTATACTTAACATCTATAACAATAAAAGCTAGTGTCTATCTAAAGGTGACTGAAGCAGGGCTGACCTGATTTACAAATGATCGTGCAGAAGTCTTTGTGTGCACACTTTAACAAAAGACCATAGAGTCATGTCACAGTTAACTAAAAAATGAAATGCAAAGAAGAAGGAAATATAAATTTATAATTGGGGGGGGGATCTTTTTATTCAAACTTCACCTTGTATTTTGTACTAGTCAGCATTTTGTGTGACAGTATTTTGCATTTTCCAATTGCATTTTCAATGAGATTTGCATGATAAATGATTTGGAAGCGAGCCATGTTTTTGCAGGCTTTATTAAACAAAAGACTTGCCCCCTTCTGTAAGAGTAAAAGTTGGTTCCCTACTAACCTCCACAACAACGTATATGTTAGTAAAACATACAGAATGCCATAACACACACATAGTCTCTCTCTCTTGCTCTCTCCCTCTCTCTTTACAATAGAAACTAACAACAAGAAAAAAAAATAACATTGCTCTAATCTGAAAGATACACTATGCAATAAAACAAGTAAATAAATATGTTCTTAAATAAATCCACATTTTTAGAAATAGTTGCTATTTAAAACATTGTATAATAGGAATAATCCATTGTAAAGATATTGGTAGTAATGAGCTTTATTTACTTATGACCTGATAATTCGGGTCTATATTAGATAACCGAAAGTTATCTTAACCAAATGCTCACATGAGCGAAAACGGCAGGAATCAAAAGGGTGTTTGTGGGGTCATGGTATAGTGAGGAGTGGGATATTTGCCCTTTCCTCACTGTAGTGTGATCTTGGAGTTGGAATATATAGTTAGCAGGGGGGTGTCACGAAGTTTGAGTACCAGCGTTTTCGCTCATGTGAGCTTTTGGTTAAGATAACTTTTGGCTATCTAATATAGACCCGATAATCCTACTGTGCTGGCTTCATCTTTCTGATCAAAGCTAGCCAGATAAGAATAAAACATACCACAATTCACATTAATGGATTATAGGTTCATAAGTAAGTACTAGGCTATCTGCCCAAGGGTGTCTATAAGCCTAGCCAGAATGTGTTGGCTTTCGCTGCCCCCTTAGATTAGTTGCCTGTGCCTCGGTCCAGCAGAGCCATTAGTTCCCTGTGCCTCTGTCCAGCAGAGCCACTGCAGTGATCCCTGGGGTAAATATTCTGTTTCCCATCCACTCATCAAGGTTTCTCTTGAAGAGTGTTTCTGAGGGGCTCTGTCTAATGTAGATTGGAATCCTGTTCCAAAGCATGGGGAGTCTCTGGCACAGGAATCTATCCCTCCAGCATGTCCTATTTATCATTGTGGTGAGGTTTAGATCCCTAGAGTGTGTGGCTCTTGTGGATTTGTTTTTTTTTTAGGTGGAGCATGTCCATCAATTCTGGGTTGGACATGGCCTTGTATGTCAGGCAGAGATCCCCTCTGAGTAAGCGGTATGCAACTGAGTACAGCTGGAGTTTCTTCAGTCGGGCTGCAGAGGGCATATGTTTGAGGCCAGTAATCCTCTTGGTGAGGTACGTCTGTGGTCTTTCCAGCTGTTGCAATTGTCTTGTAAGGTACATCCCAAATGGGGCATTGTACTCTATGATGGGTCTGATGAGTGATGAATAGAGGGGCACAATAACCTATTTTGTTCTAGATGTGAACCCTTTTGTGAATAGGTAGGCCACATAGAAGGATTTTCTAACCACCTTGGCAATATGATTATCAAAGGAGAGATTACTATCTACTTGGGTCCCCAGATCCCTTATTACATTTTCTGTATTTAGGGGACTACCACGTATGTGGTAGTTTGTGGATACTTTGTTTTTTCCTAACAGGATGACTATGCACTTTTTGGCATTTAGCTGGAGGCCATGATTTTGACACCAGGTATCTGTCTCAGTGAGACCCTTCTGGAGGATGTCTGTATCAGCTGGAGAGTCAATTATGACCCCCAGTTTGCAGTCGTCCATGAACTTGGTCAGCCATAGTCCTTCTGTGCTTGCCTGTACCTCTGAGATGTATATACTGAACAGGAGGGGTCCCAGAACAGAGCCCTGGGGGACGCCATTTGTAACTGGTTTAGAGTCGGACCTAGAGCCTGCAACTCTCACTGTGTGGTTTCTATCCATGAGCCAATTGGCAACCCATCTCGTGACACAGGGGTTTATGTTCAGGTTGGTGAGCTTGTCTATAATACCAGAATGGAAAATGGTGTCAAAAGCCTTTGCAAGGTCTAGATAGGCTGTGTGGACCTCCTTTCCTTTGTCTAAAGCCTTGGTAACTGTCTCAAAGAAGTCCACCAAATTTAGGAGGCATGATCTGCCCTTAACAAAGCCAAACTGGATGGGATCCAGTGTTTGAAGGTTCCCGATGTCTCTGTTGATGAATTCCATGATGATGTGCTCCATAGCCTTGCAGACCAGGCTAGTCAGGCTTATAGGGCGATAGTTCCTGGGGTCCGTTGTGGCTCCGCCTTTGTGGAGCAGGATAATGGTTGCTGTGAGCCACTCTATCGGTACACAGCCTGTAGAGAGGCTGAGTTTGAACAGTGTGTTTAGGTGAGGGGTTTGTTCATTTTAGAGCTCATGTAAGACACATCTTGGGACACTGTCTGGTCCCATTGAAGCTGTATTTTTGGCTTTGGATAGGGCTGTTTTAACCTGTGTGTCAGTAATTGCCGGGGCACTACATTCTTCTGGTATGGTTATGGGCCCTTTAGGGGGTGAGAGGGGGGTGAAGTTTTCACTAAACCTGTCTGCCAGAATGTTAGCAATATCAGTTGATTCAGTGTATTTTATGCCATTCTACACTAACTCAGAGCAGATCTGAGAGTTCCCCCTTTTGAAGCTAGCCTTGGATGATTTTATGACGGATCATAGTTTCTTGCTGATACTAATCAGGGATATCTTTCCTTCTTTGGATTTTACTCTTTTCTGCACTAGTTTCCTCCTTCTATTGTATAGCTTGTTTATGGCAGGGGTCCATCAGACTGGTTTCCTTTTCTTGGAGGAGTGAGTCTTGGTTTTGCTTGGGATAGCATGATCCATGCATTCTTGCATGTGCTCATAGAGTGCCTTTGTAAGGGATTCAACAGCTTGGACAGCATTGTCCTTTAGCATGGGGCTGTGAACCTTTCCACCTCAGTCTTAAGTAACGTGAAGTTTGCTTTTGAAAAGTTTTTCAAGGTGGTTTCCTTGATTGGGGGTGGGGGGCGGAATGTGGATATCCAGACTGATTAGTCTATGGTCTGATCTAACCAGTGAGGGTTTCACCTCCGGTGTAGAACACCAGTCGCCCATGTTGGTGATGATCAGGTCCAATATATACTTAAGTTATTTGTATTTATTTATTTATTGTTTTATTTTACATTTTTGTCAGGGTACTGCACTGATCAAGACTAACCAATTTAGATAATGACAAAACTGGGAGAAGTTTAAGAGATAAGGAGAGAGTAGAAATTTGAATGCAGGTCCTTAAGGAGGAAAACAACTATACAGAGTATTATATTCATAAAATTGCAGACATATTCCAAAAACTAAGCTAATGTGAATGGAGAAAGGAGATTTTGCCATTAGGGATGATTGCAAGTAGGTTTACAGAAAATAGACAAGAGGTGGCTGGAATTATTGGAGTAAATTAGCAAAGGAATCAAGATGTTTGGAGCAAATCACTAGAGAAGAAAACGTAACAGAGTGCGATAAAGCTTGGACTGCAGGTTCTACACTCCATTCTCATCTAGGGATTGATATCAGAGTATAGGCAAAGAGAAATAAATAGAGGAAATATTAACTGAAAAAAAATGTCTATAATAGAGCTTTTAGTCTAAATCAGAAGATGTTGTTAGAAAAGATTTGGAAGAGTGGCTGGAAATGCAATTTACAAAGGAACAATGGGAGAGCTTCTGTTTGGCTCCAAATATACAACAACGTCCAGAAGGTTAAGGATTTTTACTTAAAAGGGCTTGCACTCATTTCCTTATTTACAACCATACACTCCCCCGAACATTTCAGACACCTGCCAATTCATTACACTGCCAACAAACATGTTCTCAGTTACCATTGTCTTTCTCATTATACCTCCAGTGCTTGCTATCTACCTTTGGACAAATTCTCTGAAGTCTGAATGGGGTATACAAATATCTATGCAAGTACTTCCAAGCAATAATCCTTAACTTTCTGGACTTTGTTGGATCTTTTCTCCTCCAAGCCTTTGATGGGTTTTGACTAAATTTAATCAACGAAACCTGGTAAACAAAAGCACAATAATAAAATGAATGAATAAATAAATAAATAAATGGCAGATAATATAGAAAGGAGGCTTAACTGCCATTATTGGATAATATGCAATGTATGTGTCCCAATGAAGAACAAAAAAAAAAAACGATTTTCACTACACTATTCAAAGCTTAAAAATCTTACAAAACTGGGATAATGAGATGTATTATGTTTTGGCTTTAACCCAACCCTTTAATTTTTCCCTGGATAAATTATTTGAGATAATGGAGTATTAAACAAAGGGCTCCAAATATTGGTCCACACTGGTTTATGGAAGATAAAGGTTCCATCTTTCTTAAATAAATCAAGGTGGACAGACATCTGGATATTGCTTTACTAGGAATATTGGCAAACAAGGCAACAGAACTGGCTTGATTCTTTTACCACATACTTAGCGTACAGAAGTTCAGTCAGTGGGTATTCCAGAAAAAGCTGAAAGGATGACATAAGATAAAACAGAATTCTTGGAAAGATATAATTTTTGATTATCAAGAATTTTTTTTTAAAAATGGAGGTGGTAGAGACAAAAAGCTTAGACATATTAAAAAATGACAACATGTATTTGTCTATCCACACATATGCATGCAACTAATTGTACTTGATGCGTTTAAGCCTAATGTACTAAATGAAAATCAAGTTCTCTTCTGGTAATTAATTGTTATATCTCTGTATGCTTACTTTGTTAATCTGTAAATACTGCTCCTTGAAGTCGGGTCTTGGCTACAAAGGGTCAATAGTCCAGTTTACTCACCCAATTATCTAATAACAATCAATAAATAAAGCATGGAAAGGGATGACAATATTTAAAAAAATGAGCTAGACTATAGGATTAGCAAATGAGAACTTTGAATAGCTGGAATCTTCCCCAGTAGCTTATTTAAAGATGGCAAGAGGCATGATAGTGTTATGTTGTAGAGCTGGTTAAAGAAGATCTTACATTTTGTGAATATTTTTGTTTTTCCTTGGAGCAGAAGTTAGGTGGAAACAAGGTGTGAGGATTTGGACTAATATTTTTGGAGCTATATGTAACTTTACTAAGGGTGATGTGCATTTTAGATTTAGGTTCATAGGTTCATTGGTTCATACTAGGCTGTTGAACAGGTAGATCATTTGTAACTTAGCTACAAGATCTCATTTCACCAATACTCTAGTACACTAATACCTACTACCTAATTTTGTTCCCTTTTAATAAGAGTTTGTGGGCCAAACAAGGGATACATTTATGGTTTCCATTTCATTTCTTCGGGTTGCACTTAAAGAAGACCAGGAAGCTGCATTGCTTCACATCTGCTGAAGTGTAGTTCATTTGAGCAGGTGTTTATGGAATTGCTTATTTTGTGGATGTGCAGTTCAGAAAGGACTGGATCTTATGAGGCTTTGCAGGTGGAACATAGATCTCCCATCAAGAATCTGCATGAAACAGAGAAGAGAAAAGGTATTTTAAGGTGGTCTGCATAGCACATGGAAGACATAGCCCTGAGTCTCCTAAGGAGGAAATGAAATTGCCATTCTAGTTGAGTCATATCATTAAAAGGTTTACACAAAATGTGGCATTATATTCTATTATGTGTCTGATGAGGGAGGAGTAGAGATAGTGATAACTTCTCTTGACTATTAGATATACCCCAGTAATCAGTCTGGCTAGATTAAAGGATTTCCAAATGACCGTAACTACACGGTGATCAAAGGATAGATCATTAGAAGTGAAAGTGCCCAGGTCCCCAATAACAGTGTACATTTTCAATGGTGTGTTATCTCTTTGGTAGGTTCAGGGGTACCCATGTTTGCCAAAGATCACAATACTAAATTTTTAACATTTATCCCAATATCATGGTCTAGGTACTACTTGTTTATATGTGTTAGCGCCACATGGAGAATCTAGAAGTCAATAGGAAATGGCATCTCGAAGTTTGCAATCATCTACAAACTTGGCCAGCCACAGACATGTGACATTAGCCTTGACTTTAGATGAGTAAGTACCAAAGAGAAGTGGCCTGAGAAGAGATCCTTGACAGACTTCACTAGTAAAACTGGGTTCTGTCACTAAACCAGTTTGTTATCCAGCAGGTGACATAGGGGGTTACATTTAATTTGATTAGCTTTTTAATAACACCAAAATGTGAACATCAAAAGCCTTAGCCATGTTCCAGTAAACAGTGTAAATCAGTTTGCTATCAAATGAGCGATTGGACTTTATGCGATTTACATTAGTCTGAAATGCCCCATTCGATAGTAACGAAAGAACAAATGATGAAATGTAGAAATGTACAACAGCGAAGGCAATACAGCAATCTCTGTTGTGACTTTCTACATTTTCATGCAGATCGCACTATAATGGGGGATCGGGAAATGTACCCTTTCCCTCACTGTAGTGCAATCTCTGAGTTTGTATATATAAGTAGCACGGGGTGTGGGGGGTGCAGGGGGGGGTTTGCCCCCCCTGCAAACACATTCTTTACTGTGTGTTGCACAGTAATTCCATTTGTGGAAGTGTGGTGAATGTTGAATTGTGTCGAATTTGAATATTCAGCACTTCTGTGTTCAACTTTTTTGTTGTTTGCTGATTTAGTTTTCATTTCTATGGTTCATAGAAATGATGATTCACATGAAGTGCAATCAGTAAAATGATAGTAAACCATGTAAATCAATTTGTTTGCAAGCAATGTATCAGTGACTTGTTCAAAGAAATCCATCAGGTTTAGGAGGAAGGATGTATCTTTAAAGAAGCCAAACTAGTTTGGGTAAAAGGATTATAGACTGTTGATGTCCTTGTTACTAAGTTCCATAATGATAGACATCACTGAGTTGCAGACAGCCTTGTAAGGCTTATAGGTCTGTAGTTTCTAGGTCAGTGGTTGTTCCTCCATTGTGGAGTAGATGACTACAGCAGTTCTTTGTATGGGCAGCATGAGTCCAGTGGAGAGGCTGAGACAGAGTAGGGTCACTAGTAAATCTATAAGGTTCTGCTTGGTACTGATAAGAAGGTACCCTGACATGTTGTCTGGATATAGTGTTTTTGGTCTTACAAAAAGCACTCAGGATTTGCTCTGGAATGATGTGGGCAGGCAATGTTAATATGTGGGGGAAAGAAAAGAGTAGATAAAGATGTAAGTATGAGCTAAATTTATCCACTAATATGATGATGTGTCTTTTGGGGACAAATATGTGTTGATGTGCATTAGCTCATTGCATTGCTGGGTACTATTTCTCAGGTTTCTGACATAGCTGAGAAATGTTTTGTGGTTGTCTTTAACATAGGTGGTAACTTTTAGATTACACCTCCCTTTGGAGGTTTAGAAACTAGTCCAGACAATGGAATTGTGAACCCATATGTACTCACATGATTCCAGCTAGTATTGCCAAGTGTATCAAAGCACATTAAGTAGAAAACACAAATAATTGCTGAGTAAGGTTAAAAACAGGATTCATTAGAATGATGGAGAAAACATTGTTTTCTATGAAAGGTGGTGCTGTTTAGATTTCCACAACTGTGGTAAGACAAACAGTATTTAACAATATTGGATTACTATCTCATATGTATCCTAATTATAATGTCTCAAGCTCAGAACCGTTTAAGGCATGTCTGATTAAATTTTATGTTGTTGTTAAGTTGAGCAAATAGTTTCCTTGTTTTTTTCTAAATCCTGTTCCCTAGTTAGCTGTTTATCCTTATACTTTTCTTACTTACCTTGTATGTTGTTGGTTAAAACTTCATAAAAATGCATTAAAATCAATAAAAGTATTTAATAAGCTGGGATTCCAAAAAGCATATCAAAAGAAACTGACAGCTCAATAAAGCCTTTAACAACTGCTAGACCAAGGCATAGTAACAATACTTAATGGTGAGAGTGTGAGTTGAGCAGCATTTGCCCTGGTTTGTTATCCAATGGGTAACATAGCATTTAAGTTTCACTCTTGTGGTCTAACTCCAGCATTTGTGGTAAATAACACATAATACACAACCCCACCATCAATCGTTGCTTAATTATACATCAGAGTTAAGTTAATCAAAAAAGAAATCTGAGTACTCAAAACTATTATTTATTTATTTATGTATTTATTTAATATTTGATAATTAGGTAAATGAGCTGGTTTAAGGACTTTTTGCAGTCACAGTGAAAATGTAGTGACATAGATAGTGCAAAGTAGAACTCCAAACTGACATATGCATATAATGTACATGACAGAAATGCAAATAGTCACATACATACAGTGAATGAGAAACAGATGTAAGCAGGCATGTACATAAAACAAAAATGTATTTGGTGTTGAATTTCTTGTACTGATAATATCAACTAGATATACAAACATTAAAATATAATTAATTTAATAAAAGAATAATAAGAAAACAAGAACAACCCAAGAATATATGAGAATTGCAGATGACCTAAAAGGTAAAGTGAGATTGCATTTGCTTAGCAGAAAGTCATTGAGGCTATCTAATAAATTGCAGTAAAGAAATACTTATAGGCTATTATTTATATTGAAGAGAATTTACAGAGAGTATGTGCAGATGTGCTTGATCTGAATTATTTTATTACCTAAATATTAAGAAATTGTGCTGTCTGACACTATTTAAGTCTTATTACCTTTGTTACCAATGAACATTTCAGCTGTTAGTCTATGTCCAGAGGTACTATTTGTCTAACTGTATTATAGTGCTACTCCTTTTAATTTTGCTTTACTTGTTGAGTTTTGCATTTTAAATCATTTTAAAGTGCCCTGATATCGGACTGTTTGCTGATGGCTGAGATCTGCACTTTTGAGAAGCCTTCTGGGTGTTAATGTGTAATTTGCTATGATGTATTTCTTGCTGGCATTTGGCTTCTGTATTATTGTACTTATGGCCCTGCTAAAGAGATTCTACAAAGAGGTATTAGGTCTTTATTCCAGTGGCAGAAAGAGATAGGCTGACCAATCTATGAGCTGGGACTCACTTTGGTTAGCCTTAAGCGCTATTTGATACTTTTGTTTTTTTAGTTTTCTGTGCTGCTCTAATGTTAGTGTGTTTGCAACACTCATAGAACTCCCACATGCTTGGCATCTACTCAACACACTGAGAGGGTCCTTAATTAATTCTTCACCATCCTTGGCTGACAAGAGATTTATTTTACTGTTTTGTACTTTGTTTAATTGTATTAGAACCCTCTATAGTTGCAAGCACTTTGAATTTAAATTTTCTGTATAAAAGACCACCTCAAAAGTCTCCCTAGTATCTAGTTATGCAAACAGCAACTAGCTTTTGTGTTGAGGTGCACAGCCCTACAAGTACAAGTAACAACCTAGTAGCCAGCCATTAACATCACTTGTACAATGCACTAGTAAACAAAACCCCACAAAATTAAGGATCTATAACCATGGATTTCTAATTTCTTACCATCTTTGCAGCCAACTTGGTGGAGTCGGGCTTCCTCAGGCAATGTAACAACTATCTCATGCTTACTGATGACCACCTACTATTAAAGCAAACTGATGCAACATGTGAGAGATGTAATTACACAACATCACTAGAGCCATAGCTCTAAGTTACCAACACAAATAACACCAAATAGGTTGTTAATAACACACACACAGTATGCCCACAGCACATTATATGGACCAGACACATAGACCCACAAATGCTGAGGATGTTAACTGTAATCTTCCAAAACCATAAAAGTTTCCCAGACATTACATACAAAACAATTACCTTCATCAACCTCTAGAGTACTCTATTAAGACAACATGTACAAAGACACATTCAGCATCATCATAATGTTTCCCAGTTTCTAAGCCCATCAGGTATCTGCCACACAACATAATATTTTTGTCACAGGAGACTCTCTTATGATTCACACTGATGTCCCACTCATCAGGCAGAGCAAGGAGACAATCACTGTCAGCAGCATAACAGGGCCCAGGACCTGCCAGATCATGCATGCACTCAAATTATTCCAACCCAATTACCAGTACAACTGAATCACAGTCAATGTGGGTGCAATTGACATGAGATGTGTCTCCCTGGACTATATGAAAAGAGACATGATAGAGCTCTCTGACTATGCATTCCACGCTGGTATGAGACTAGCATTGAACAGCACTGAACCTTCTCCAAGGATGATGCTCCAAACCAATTATCACTGGGCAGCAGGTACTCATTGCCCTCTCCAACGCCAAGAATACTGCTTCAGTAGGCCATGATACTATCCAGGGATGCCTCCTAAATGGCACAAAACATGACCTGTCAGGCTAACTAGAATCTCTATTTAACCATAGTCTCTAAATTGAGCACTGCAAAACTTATTCCTCTACACAATGGAAGGGGCCTTCCAAGGACCTGAGAAACTGCAGACCCATAAGCTGACTAGTCTCATATGTAATGCCAGGAAAGAATTATCATGCATCTGACAGACAATGACATAAGGACCCTGAAGACACTGGAACCTACTCACTTTGGTTTTGTCAAAGGCAGGTCATGTCTATTTAACCTGGTAGATTTATATGAGGTATGGATGAGAGCAAAACAGCTCACTGCCTTATTGGAGCAAGGTTTTCGATACAATTTCTCACTGGGGCAATGTAGATGAACTTACAAAATTAGGCATAAATACATATGTCAAGTGATGAATAGCCATCTGGCTCACTGACAGGAAACAAGAAGTTAGGATAGGACAATCTACATACACAAAGAGGGAAGCTACGTCTAGGTAAATTCCAAATGTGCCACACCTGTAGAAAACGCAATCACTTCCATTTTTATATGACACGTACCATACTAAGTATAAAAACAGCCTGTGGCAGGCTGTTAATAAATTCCAGGAAGACAGCTACTTGTTCTTCTTCATAGTTTCACAAAACTTGAACCAAAAGAAATGTCAGAATGTTTCAAGAAAGTAGTGACTCACAAACAATGTCAACACAAGTAACACATAGATATACAAAGTGTCAATAATAGTTGACTAAGCACAAAAGGAACTACAATGAGAAAATTGAAACAATCTGAAGACACACAAATTATACACCTGCAGAAAAAAGTCCCCTAGTCTAACTCATTAGGATGTGTATGTATTCTAACTTTTTATTTTTATATTTAAAGCAGTAAGGTAAACTGCCTGATGTGTGTATGTAATACTGTACATATTTTCAGTACTGATATAGTTTTAAGAAAATCACACAGTGATTTATTTGATTTTGTTACATATATATTCAAAATGTAAAACACAAAACACCAGTCATGTACAAAATGAAAAAAAGGATGTGCCATGACTAAACAGAACATGCTGTGATGCCTCTGCACTGGCCTAGTAATCAAGGAGCCTCAGTCCTCACCACGAACACCAGTGAGGAATGTGCACATTGGGAGGATAACAAGTACAAACACAGTAAAGTACAATTTCCCTTAAGAGCACACAGAGATCACAGTCTGGGGCTGTTTTTCCCCTCTCTCTCCAGATCCCCAATAAGGCACCCCACTGGCACAGCTATAGGGTTTAGATCTCAGTCAAGTAGTCAAGTCAAAACCCCCAGCACCCTCTCTGTCCAACCAGTGCTTCATGGCCCTGCCCAAGTAGCTGATACACACACACACTTTGAGATTTGGTTTATATACAAATGCACAGACACTCCTGGGGAAGGCTGGTTCAGGTTTTGTAGCTATGTCCCCTTCTGCCCAGACTATAGGGTAGTACCACCTGCCACCAACCACCCTTTTCAGCTACTATGAAGGCCCTTACCAAAGGGTGTCCAATTCTACTGTGTAATGTTACTGTTATCCAAATAGTAAGTGTGACCAAGGCTATTTAGGAGTGGCCTATATAGTGTCACCAAATCCATATGCAAGTACTCTAAGAACTTAAATATCTCTATACAAAAACTAGCCACAGTTAAAAGGTTTAAATATATTTAATAATAAATAATAAAAGCACAAGACGATACACAACTCAACACAGTGAAAATAGAGTTCAGAATCACAGCAAATACTTCAAAACAACATTGTAGGGCAGTCTCACATAAATACAGAAAACATCTAGACTACTATTGCTATATTCCTATCTATCTCTAAGACCAACTGTATTCTACATGACTTACTTACAGAGCAAGGCAAAGTGCTAGTGATGTCAGATCCAGAACAAAATACAAAATCCACTGAATTTCTTTCTGAGATAGTCCTTAAATTAATAATGCACATTACTGCTGAATCATCTTAGATTACATCATTCTTGTCACTTCTGCCCAAGTTCCCACACTAGCAGGAACTTAAAATTTAACATGTATCTTTTTAAATACTTATCTTTTAGAAGCTGACACCTCTCTCTTATAAGCTTGCCTAAAACTGGATGTCATAAAACAATAACCTTGGAAACCTGTAATTACATCTGTTTCCAGACAATAGAAAGAAGCCCCATAGCCCAGGCATCCTGTCTCTTAGCTGAGATCAAATAACTTCATAACACATCATAAAACTCTTTACTTATCAACTTATTTTCTTAGAGTTTTGCCAGTAAACTCTGTATATTCCAGTTTCTACCATGAAAACATACATTTGCAATGGCATATAGTTTATACACATTTCTGTTCTTTTCCATTAGTGTGGACTGTGGTTACAATCTTGAAGCTCAGAGCATAACAGCTTTTTTGCATGTGTAAGACAAGCATACAGATCATAATATTATTTACAAATGACATAGGATTATTTACAAAATTCTATCTAGCTGGCTGGCAGGCTTCACAATTCTCCCCCTTCTGAAAACTCAAGCTAGTTTTTTCAAGTGACCCTTGAGAAACATTGCTTGAGAGTGTTGAGTATATCTGGGAATACTTTACTCCATTCCCTGTCTTGGGAGCCCATCTGCATTGGCATTGCTAACCCCACAGTGGTGCTGCACTGTCATATATGCTTGCAATCCTAGGCTCCACCTTAGCAATTTGGCATTTTCCTGACTGGCTGAATGTAACCATGTTAAGGGATTATGATCTGTAACTACAGTGAATTTTCTTCCATACAGATAAGGCTAAAGTTTCTGAAGTGCCCACACTTTGGTTAGACATTCCTTTTCTACAGCTGCATACCATTCCTACCTGGGTTAGAGCCTACAACTAAGATAAACCAATGGGTGCTCTTCTCCCTCTGAAGAAATCTGGCTAAGTACAACCCTCATCCCATGGTTCGCGCATCTACCTGCACAACAAATTATTTGCTGTAATCTGGACTGGCTAACACAGGGGGTCCACCAAAAGCTTCTTTAAGCTTCTGGAATGCTTGCTCATATGTCCACACTACCTTATATGTCCTGTTTTTCCTTGTCAGGTCTATGAGGGAAGCAGCTGTGGTACTATAACTGGGGACAGACTTTCTGCAGTACCCTACTGTCCCTAAAAATGCCCTCACCTGCTTTTTGGTAACATGTGCATGCCGTGCCTGAATGGCTTCCACTTTGGCTGGTTCTGGTCTTATCTTACCACTCCCCATTCTATGTCCCAGGTAGGAGACCTCTGCCATAACCACCTGACATTTGCTGGGCTTAATGGTCAACTATGCCCTCTGTATTTTGCCCAGCACCTCCATGACATGCTGAAGGTGCTCTTGCCAGGAATGGCTGTAGATGGCAATATCATCTAGGGAAGCAAGTGTAAAATCTCCTGCTCCTGCTAGGATATTATCTACCAGCCTCTGGAAAGTCGGTGGGGCATTTTTCATTCCACAGGGCATCTTTGTGAACTCATGCAGGCCAAAAGAAGTCACAAAGGCAGACCCCTCTCTAGCACTGGGAGTCAAGGGCACTTGCCAGTAACCCTTGGTAAGATCAATTGTAGTAAGATACTTATCCCCACCCAGCTGCTTTAGAGCTTCATTCATCCTATGCGTGGAGTAAGCATCTGACTCTGTGTGTATATTTAGTTACCTGTAGTCCACACGGAACCTGGTGCTACCATCCTTCTTCTGTTCCAGCACCACTGGGGATGGCCAGCGACCGTTGGACTACTGAATTACTCCTAGTTCCAACATTTCCTGTATCTCCTCCCTCAGAGTCTGTTTGACTCTCTCAGGCACCCTAGAAGGGGCCTGCCTAATAGGCCTTTGGGGTCCTGTATTCACCTGGTGCTGCACCAGGTGAGTGCACGCTGGTATCCCAGTGAACATGTCCCCAACACCTGTAACACTGCTTGGATTTCTTGAACCGGTGTAGGATATAGCTGCTGGAACATTGCTACCACTTCCACTGAGGTGTCAGTCCAAGCCTCACTGAGGAGATCAGTCACCAGATCTCCCTCAGTCTCCTCCTGCAATCCACAGCAAATACTCAGCACAAGGGCCTTCCCTATCATGGTAAGGTTTATTCATGTTAACATGGTATAATTTGTGCCCCTGCCTCTTGCCTAGCAGTTCTACCATGTAGTTAACATCACTGATTTTCTTTACTACCTTGTAGGGTCTCTCCCAAACTGCCTGCAGCTTGTTGTGTCTGACAGGAATAAGAACCATTACCTGCTGCCCTACAGCATACTCTCTAGCTCAAGCATTCCTGTTGTACCAGACCTTTTTCTGCTGTTGGGCTTCTGTAAGGTTCTCTTGGGCCAAGCCCATGAGTTCCGTTAACCTTGTCCTGAGATTTAGGACATATGCCACAACAGACTCCTTGTGGGATTCAAACTCCCACTCCCACTCATTTTAAATTAAGTCTAGAGGCCCCCTCACCCTATGCCCATACAGCAACTCAAAGGGTGAAAAACCTGTGGCTTCTTAAGGAATGCCTCTGTAAGCAAACAACAGATGAGGCAAATATTTGTCCCAGTACCTCTTACACTGGTCTGAAAATGCCCGTAGCATCATCTTGAGTGTAGAGTTTAACCTCTCAGCAAGATCATTAGTCTTGGGATGGTAGAGGGCTGTCCTTAGGTGCTTCACCCCATAGTACTTCCACAGACAAGCCAGCAAATCTGACATAAAACTGATACCTCTGTCAGTCAGTATTTCTTTTAGGAAACCTACCCTGCTGAAAATCTCTAACAAAGCAAAGCATTTGCTACCTTTTCTGCCTCAATGGATGACAGAGCCACTGCCTCAGGGTATCTCATAGCATAATCTACTACCACGAGGATATATGTTTTCCCTGTGGAACTTGGGGTATTCAGAGGCCCCACAATATCCATCATTACCCTCTGAAATGGCTCCTCTATCACAGGCAAAGGCATCAAAGGAGCTTTCACCTTGTCTTCTGCCTTGCCTACTTTTTGGCGCTGCTCAACAGTTCCTGCAGTACCCTGTTAAATCTCTGGAAATCCCAGGCCAATAAAAGTTCTTTGTATGTTTTATGCCCATATGAGCTGCAAAGGGAATATCATGGGCTATAGCTAGAAGTGCCAGACGGTAGGCTCTAGACACTACCAACTGCTGTATTCTCTCACCCTCTAACCCTCCCTCAGGGGGCCACTCGCTATACAGTAACCCTTTGTCCCAGTATGCAAATTCCCCCTTCCCTTGAGAATCAGGTACCTCATTAGCTACCTCTCTCAGGCCTTGTAATGTAGGGTCTGAGAGCTGACCCTGTCTCAACTCTCTCTTTGTAACCCTTCCTAGCTCCCCTTCCTCAGGAAGTCTGTTTTCTTCTGACAGCAGTGCCTCACTGTCAGCCTGGGTACTACTAAGCACATCTGCCCTTGTAGTCACTCTGTCCAAGCCAAAGAGAACATTTATACCCACAAGCAGCTGTGGCTCACCTTCAGTCACTGTGCTACAGGGTAACTCCCTCCCTGAAGTAAACACCTCACCAGTCCTGGCTGCAAGTGTGTGGTCTGTCTGGGTCTCCCCCAGGCTAACAGACCCACATGCTTGTCTCCAAGCCTGACTGTATGTAACAACATTAACACACGGTACTGCATTATCAAAATCCTTCCCTATCAGGAAATCTGCAGGATGGTAGTTTGGTAGCCTTGCTTCTCAAGACAACCTACTCTTGGCATTTTGTCATTCCCACTTACTGGCTCTTCCACGTTTTGTTCCCCACCTTGCCTCTGTGGACATCTGTATGCTACATATGGCTCTTCCACGTTTTGTTCCCCACCTTGCCTCTGTGGACATCTGTATGCTACATGGCCCCACTGGTTACATTTAAGACATTTATCCCTAAGTATTGGATGTGTACCTGGACTAATGGCTTCCCCTGCTACTGGCAGATTCTGTTGGAGCAGTCCCGGCTGCACACCATGGGTGCCTTTAGACCCATGAGCAGCAGTAGGTGTCCCTTTCCTGTGCAGTGATGCCCTGCTTGCTAGGTATAGGTCTCCCTTCTTCACCAAATCATCAATGGTAAGGCATTGTCTATCAGCTAACCAGATCCTCATGCCCTCAGGCAAAGTGCTAAGAGCTTGTTCACTCACCACATTCTGCCAACCCTTCAAAAGTGGTTACCTGACATCCACTCACCCACTATGAAAACAAGTTCTCAGTTCAGCAAGATATTCACACATACTTTCGTCTGCTATGTGTCTATGCTCATGACATTTTTTCCTATAATCTTCAGGTGTTTGCTTAAAAAATTCTAGTAAACAATTCCTTACAACATTATAATTTAGAAAAGAAAAAACAAATCCAGCGAGACCAGAATGCAAACTCGCTTCCACTCGTAACAATATTGCCAACAGCAAATTATGTTGCAAAATTATGTTGCCAACTGCAAATTACATAATTCCAACACCACGATGTAAAAAAACAAAATTTACTATGACAAGGTTAAGCGCTTTCACTCGCAGGTAGCGAGCTTCATCAGAACAGTGATACAACAAGTAAAAAACATTTAAATAGCCATTGCTTTGGTGCCAAATTTTCTTAAAGCTGTATACATATAATATCGAGCCTATCCACTTTTGTGTTCATTAATTTTATAATAAAAATACTTGATAATGCATATTTATGTTTCAATGACAATAAATTAACAATAGCATACACATTCAATAACTTGAAATAAATAATTGTTAAAAATAATGGATACAATTCTCTATTAATGGATATTTTAACTATCTAGCTCCAATATAGGTTTGACAATAATAAATTCATTTAGTCCTGGTGGTGTCATAGCATCAGTTAATAATTGCCACCAAAACTCTCTATAAGCCAAAAATTTCTTGATGTTACCACCTCTGGGATTCATTGTAACAACTTCTAATATACCAAATTTAAAACAATGTTCATCACCCTGATTCATTATATTGTTGTAAAGTGCATTTTTTGTGTCCTTAGTCCTAATACTATATAAATGTGAATCAATTATTTTTTTTAATTTTCTCTCTGTCTTTCCTATATAATAGGATGGACATGACATACATTTAGCAAGGTAAACAAGCATACTGGTATTACAATTACCATGTTTAAAATTAATTTTAGTTTTATTGATGTTATTCAAAATAATATATTTCTCCTCATTTATCACAAAGCATTGATGACATGCTCCGCATTTAAAAGTATGTTCAAGTTTCTTACTCATACCCTTTGTACCATGTTCCAGTAGTTTTTTTAAATTACTACCCATTTTGTACACAAATAAAGGTTTGGAACCCAAAATATCAGCTGTTTCTTGATCTGTTAAAAAAATATGCCAGTTCCTATTCATAACAGCTTTGATTTGATTACTATAGGGGCCAAATTCAACTATACAAGCTCTGTTATATGTATTATTTTCCTTCTCTTTCTTTTTAATAATTTTATTTGTCAGTTCCAAATTCTGTTTCTTATTCAAGCCCAGTAGGGGTATATATTTCTTCCCCCATTCACTTGTGACATATGAATTGACATCCTCCATCATGTCATAATCATAACCACGTTCCTTAAATAAATTGTTAATATATTTTACCTCATCTAACATATCAGTGTAATTTGATGTCATTTTTATCGCTCTAATACACTGCCCCTTGTAAATGTTATATTTCAATTTCCTTGGATGATTACTACAAAAATCTAAGTAAGAGTTAGTAAACGTAAATTTTCTATGAATATTAGATTTGAAACTATTACCCTCACTAGTTATGTACGTATAGGCCACACCTGTATAATTATATTCAGTGGTGAATTTTAAAAAATCACTACTACTGTTAGATAATCCACAAATTGTAGGAAAGTATTAGAGTCTTCCTTCCATAAGATGTAGATATCATCCAGGAATCGTGAATAATATTTTATATTAACTATATATTCACTTTTGAAGATTTTTTTCCTCCCCCCAATACAACATTACCAAATTGGCATAGATGGGGGCACATGCTGCCC
Organism: Protopterus annectens; assembly: GCF_019279795.1. Taxonomy (NCBI): domain Eukaryota; kingdom Metazoa; phylum Chordata; order Ceratodontiformes; family Protopteridae; genus Protopterus; species Protopterus annectens. Next base: position 178,653,747 of record NC_056734.1, read on the forward strand.
CCATAGCTACACCTTTGGTCTGTCTGAATATCTCTCCTTCATAGTAAATAAAGTTGTTTTCAAGTACTAAACTCATCAACTCAACAATCAGGCAGGTCCTACTCCAACTGAGTTTAGTATATTTTCTTATACTATTTGTGAAGGCCTTTATTCCTTGAACAGGTGGAATGCATGTGAACAAATCAATCACATTGATCAACGTAAACAGTAACCCTTCCCCTTCCAGATTCACCGGGAAGTTCATCAAAAACTCCCATGAATCCTTTACTAACTGTTTAATTTCAGCATATATTGGTTTGAGTATAGTGTCTATTACCACACCCAAGGGGAATGTCTTTGATTTACTTCCCGATATAATAGGTCTGAAAGGGGGGTCTGCTAAGTTCTTATGAACCTTCGGTATTCCTACTATGGTTGCCATAACAGGGTGTTCGACTACCATAAATTTGTACATTTCTTCTGTTATCCTATTCTCTAATAAATATTCTTCTAAATACATATCAATTCTTCTGTATGCAATATATGCCTCATTCATAGAGGCCACTGTGTAATTGCCTGAACTATGTAAAATATCATGCATAACAGAACTGTATGCTACAGAATCATATATCATGATCCCTCCACCTTTGTCAGGTTTCATGACTCTTATTTTGTGATTAGATCTTAATTCATTCAAAATTTTAATTTCTTCATTTGATAGATTATTCCTAACTGTGTTCTTCCTAATTTTGTTGTTAAACTGATAAATTTCCCTAGTGACCATTTTGTCATACATCTGAACATTAACATTGTTTACAGGTATAAAACTACGTTTTTTTTTAAATGTTTCCTGTTTAGTATCCATAGAATTTTTGAACATAACTGCTAGGTTTAATTTCCTAACATATTGCTTAAACTCACTTAAACAGTCCACTACCCTGAACCGAGTAGTGGGTACAAATTTCATCCCCTTAGAAAGTAGACTAAAGTGGGCTTTTTCCAAGTAAATGTCACTGTAATTAAATATATTGAAGTTTAAATACTGATTTTGTACCCCATTTTGTACAATTGAATCTCCCTTGGTCTCATCAAGAACATTTAAATTAGTATTGTCTAATAATAAGTTCTCTGCCATCTGTTTGGTGGTTGAAAATTCTTCTTCTTCCATTTCCCCCTTTTTGTCCACTTGTTGAAGTTTTCATTTTGATATGAGATGTGAAAATTTTCATCCTCTAGTACCTGGGAGTGTATGTTAGTATTCCCTTCAAACTCTTTATCATTCTGCCCCCCCCCATTTGTATGTATCTAATATCTTATATTGTTCTATGTCCCTAAATAACTTCTTATTTGTTCTGTCAAAAGCATTGTTTGCTCTAGTTTCAGCTATCTCGAATTGCTTGAAATATAATTTGTCCCACTGAGGGAAAGCTAAATCTTGCAAAACTAACTTGTTGATTTTTTCAACCTCACAAATTAACTTACATAACTTCGAATCATTATATTTCATCAATAACTTCATAAATTCCATTCCAAATGAATCAAATAATAAATTAAAATCGTGTTTCACTTCCTTAGTAATTTCTATACCCATTGGTATTTTGTGAAATCTCAGCCCCATAGGAACTATTTTCAAAGATAAACAATATGTTAAATACACATTATCCAATTTCACAGCATTAATCATGTTCAGTTTTTTTACCAAACGTATAAATAATATCTTTCAACGTTCCATTAACCTTAATATGATTGTCATTCAATTGCATTTCGTTTAATTTATCAAAATTACAGTCCTTTCTGAAAAATTCTTTCAAGGCAAGATCCTTCTTGCATTCATGTGCGTTAATTAATTTATGTTCTTTGCTAGACTTAATTACAGTACCTTTATCGTTGTTGCCACTTACGAACGCTTGGGCATATGTCCGAGCTGACTGAGTAAACTTTGGTCTAGCACCTGTTCTTTTGGCTTCTTCCGTTAAATTACCAAAGGAGAAGTCAAAAGTGAAGTCTGTAATAGCAGTTTTATTATGTTCCAAATGGTTAGATAAAACAGGAAGATCAATACCTTGAATACACTCAGTTTTAGATATCTGACCCTTAGCAATATCCGGAGAAGATGTAACTAACATTTCATCAGTGTTCTTTGAAGTTATAATAGATTTCGTTGTTCCCATATCTTGTGGTGTACCATCCATATTTAAGGAGTTATTGTGAACTATCCTGTGTCTAACAGGTTCACCATCAAATAAGTCTCCTTTTGAAGAAAGTCTGTTGAACAACGTTAATAGCTTTGAAACCTCACCTCTTAAGGACGATACCTCAGCCCTAAGTTCAGATAGTTCGTTGTTCTGTATGGGTGAGGCTGATACTGACACGTTTCGAGTGGAATCCATGAATCAACCTCAGAACTGGCGTTCGGAACAAAAAAGAAAAAACGAATCCAGTGAGACCAGAAGGCAAACTCGCTACCACTCGTAACAATATTGCCAACAGCAAATTATGTTGCAAAATTATGTTGCCAACTGCAAATTACATAATTCCAACACCACGATGTAAAAAAACAAAATTTAATATGACAAGGTTAAGAGCTTTAACTCGCAGGTAGCGAGCTTCATCAGAACAGTGATACAACAAGTAAAAAACATTTAAATAGCCATTTTTTTGGCGCCAGATTTTCTTAAAGCTGTACATATAATATCTAGCCTATCCACTTTTGTGTTCATTAATTTTATAATAAAAATACTTGAAAATGCATATTTATGTTTCAATGACAATAAATTAACAATAGCATACACATTCAATAACTTGAAATAAATAATTGTTAAAAATAATGGATACAATTCTCTATTAATGGATATTTTAACTATCTAGCTCCAATATAGGTTTGACAGAAATAAATTCATTTAGTCCTGGTGGTGTCATAGCATCAGTTAATAATTGCCACCAAAACTCTCTATAAGCCAAAAATGTCTTGATGTTACCACCTCTGGGATTCATTGTAACAACTTCTAATATACCAAGTTTAAAACAATGTTCATCACCCTGATTCATTATATGCTTGTAAAGTGCATTTTTTGTGTCCTTAGTCCTAATACGATATAAATGTGAATAAATAATTTTTTTTAATTTTCTCTCTGTCTTTCCTATATAATAGGATGGACATGACATACATTTAGCAAGGTAAACAAGCATACTGGTATTACAATTACCATGCTTAAAATTAATTTTAGTTTTATTGATGTTATTCAAAATAATATATTTCTCTTCATTTATCACAAAGCATTGATGACATGCTCCGCATTTAAAAGTATGTTTAAGTTCCTTACTCATACCCTTTGTACCATGTTCCAGTAGTTTTTTTAAATTACTACCCATTTTGTACACAAATAAAGGTATGGAACCCAAAATATCAGCTGTTTCTTGATCTGTTAAAAAAATATGCCAGTTCCTATTCATAATAGTTTTGATTTGATTACTATAGGGGCCAAATACAACTATACAAGCTCTGTTATATGTATTATTTTCCTTCTCTTTCTTTTTAATAATTTTATTTGTCAGTTCCAAATTCTGTTTCTTATTCAAGCCCAATAAGGGTATATATTTCTTCCCCTTTCACTTGTGACATATGAATTGACATCCTCCATCATGTCATAATCATAACCACGTTCTTTAAATAAATTGTTAATATATTTTACCTCATCTAACATATCAGTGTAATTTGATGTCATTTTTATCGCTCTAATACACTGCCCCTTGTAAATGTTATATTTCAATTTCCTTGGATGATTACTACAAAAATCTAAGTAAGAGTTAGTAAACGTAACTTTTCTATGAATATTAGATTTGAAACTATTACCCTCACTAGTAATGTACGTATCTAAATAGGCCACACCTGTATAATTATATTCAGTGGTGAATTTTAAAAAATCACTACTACTGTTGAGATAATCCACAAATTGTAGGAAAGTATTAGAGTCTCCCTTCCATAAGATGTAGATATCATCCAGGAATCGTGAATAATAGTTTATATTAACTATATATTCACTTTTGAAGATTTTTTCCTCCTCCCAATCCAACATTACCAAATTGGCGTAGATGGGGCACATGCTGCCCCCATAGCTACACCTTTGGTCTGTCTGAATATCTCTCCTTCATAGTAAATAAAGTTGCTTTCAAGTACTAAACTCATCAACTCAACAATCAGGCAGGTCCTACTCCAACTGAGTTTAGTATATTTTCTTATACTATTTGTGAAGGCCTTTATTCCTTGAACAGGTGGAATGCATGTGAACAAATCAATCACATCGATCGACGTAAACAGTAACCCTTCCCCTTCCAGATTCACTGGGAAGTTCATCAAAAACTCCCATGAATCCTTTAATAAATGTTTAATTTCAGCATATATTGGTTTGAGTATAGTGTCTATTACCACACCCAAGGGGAATGTCTTTGATTTACTTCCAGATATAATAGGTCTGAAAGGGGGGTTGGCTAAGTTCTTATGAACCTTGGGTATTCCTACTATGGTTGCCATAACAGGGTGTTCGACTACCATAAATTTGTACATTTCTTCTGTTATCCTATTCTCTAATAAATATTCTTCTAAATACATATCAATTCTTCTGTATGCAATATGTGCCTCATTCATAGAGGCCACTGTGTAATTGGCTGAACTATGTAAAATATCTTGCATGTTGTTCAGGGTAGTGGACTGTTTAAGTGAGTTTAAGCAATATGTTAGAAAATTAAACCTAGCAGTTATGTTCAAAAATTCTATGGATACTAAACAGGAAACATTTAAAAAGAAAAGTAGTTTTAGACCTGTAAACAATGTTAATGTTCAGATGTACGACAAAATGTTCACTAGGGAAATTTATCAGCTTAACAACAAAATTAGGAAGAACACAGTTAAGAATAATCAATCAAATGAAGAAATTAAAATTTTGAATGAATTAAGATCTAATCACAAAATAAAAGTCATGAAACCTGACAAAGGTGGAGGGATCGTGATATATGATTCTATAGCATACAGTTCTGTTATGCATGATATTTTACATAGTTCAGTGGCCTCTATGAATGAGGCACATATTGCATACAGAAGAATTGATATGTATTTAGAAGAATATTTATTAGAGAATAGGATAACAGAAGAAATGTACAAATTTATGGTAGTCGAACACCCTGTTATGGCAACCATAGTAGGAATACCCAAGGTTCATAAGAACTTAGCAGACCCCCCCTTTCAGACCTATTATATCAGGAAGTAAATCAAAGACATTCCCCTTGGGTGTGGTAATAGACACTATACTCAAACCAATATATACTGAAATTAAACATTTAGTAAAGGATTCATGGGAGTTTTTGATGAACTTCCCGGTGAATCTGGAAGGGGAAGGGTTACTGTTTACATCGATTGATGTGATTGATTTGTTCACATGCATTCCACCTGTTCAAGGAATAGAGGCCTTCACAAATAGTATAAGAAAATATACTAAACTCAGTTGGAGTAGGACCTGCCTGATTGTTGATTTGATTAGTTTAGTACTTGAAAACAACTTTATTTACTATGAAGGAGAGATATTCAGACAGACCAAAGGTGTAGCTATGGGGGCAGCATGTGCCCCCATCTATGCCAATTTGGTAATGTTGTATTGGGGGGAGGAAAAAAATCTTCAAAAGTGAATATATAGTTAATATAAACTATTATTCATGATTCCTGGATGATATCTACATCTTATGGAAGGGAGACTCTAATACTTTCCTACAATTTGTGGATAATCTCAACAGTAGTAGTGATTTTTTAAAATTCACCACTGAATATAATTATACAGGTGTGGCCTATTTAGATACATACATTACTAGTGAGGGTAATAGATTCAAATCTAATATTCATAGAAAAGTTATGTTTACTAACTCTTACTTAGATTTTTGTAGTAATCATCCAAGGAAATTGAAATATAACATTTACAAGGGGCAGTGTATTAGAGCGATAAAAATGACATCAAATTACACTGATATGTTAGATGAGGTAAAATATATTAACAATTTATTTAAGGAACGTGGTTATGATTATGACATGATGGAGGATGTCAATTCATATGTCACAAGTGAATGGGGGAAGAAATATATACCCCTATTGGGCTTGAATAAGAAACAGAATTTGGAATTGACAAATAAAATGATTAAAAAAAGAGAAGGAAAATAATACATATAACAAAGCTTGTATAGTTGAATTTGGCCCCTATAGTAATCAAATCAAAGCTATTATGAATAGGAACTGGCATACTTTTTAACAGATCAAGAAACAGCTGATATTTTGGGTTCCAAACCTTTATTTGTGTACAAAATGGGTAGTAATTTAAAAAAAAACTACTGGAACATGGTACAAAGGGTATGAGTAAGGAACTTGGACATTCTTTTAAATGCGGAGCATGTCATCAATGCTTTCTGGTAAATGAGGAGAAATATATTATTTTGAATAACATCAATAAAACTAAAATTAATTTTAAACATGGTAATTGTAATATCAGTATGCTTGTTTACCTTGCTAAATGTATGCCATGTCCATCCTATTATATAGGAAAGACAGAGAGAAAATTTAAAAAAATAATTTATTCACATTTATATAGTATTAGGACTAAGGACACAAAAAATGCACTTTACAAGCATATAATGAATCAAGGTGATGAACATTGTTTTAAATTTGGTATATTAGAAGTTGTTACAATGAATCCAAGAGGTGGTAACATCAAGAAATTTTTGGCTTATAGAGAGTTTTGTTGGCAATTATTAACTGATGCTATGACACCACCAGGACTAAATGAATTTATTTCTGTCAAACCTATATTGGAGCTAGATAGTTAAAATAGCCATTAATAGAGAATTTTATCCATTATTTTTAACAATTATTTATTTCAAGTTATTGAATGTGTATGCTATTGTTAATTTATTGTCATTGAAACATAAATATGCATTTTCAAGTATTTTTATTATAAAATTAATGAACACAAAAGTGGATAGGCTAGATATTATATGTATACAGCTTTAAGAAAATTTGGCGCCAAAAAAATGACTATTTAAATGTTTTTTACTTGTTGTATCACTGTTTTGATGAAGCTCGCTACCTGCGAATGAAAGCGCTTAACCTTGTCATATTAAATTTTGTTTTATTACATCGTGGTGTTGGAATTATGTAATTTGCAGTTGGCAACATAATTTTGCAACATAATTTGCTGTTAGCAATATTGTTACGAGTGGTAGCGAGTTTGCGTTCTGGTCTCGCTGGATTCATTTTTTCTTTTTTGTTCCGAACGCCAGTTCTAACATTATAATTTAAAAAGTCATTATCAGACAGTATGGACAGAAAAGTTTCGAACGTTACCATGGAGTAAGGGAGTTGGGAACTGAACCCAGAGCCCTTGGTCAACATTATACTGTTTGCATACACTCTCAAACATATGAATGAAACTATCAAAAGTATCCTCCTCTGTAAATTGTGGAAGAAACTTACTGAACTTTTGTGCTTCTGGGATCTGGTTACTCCCTTCCCCATTATCTCCATGCCTCTGGTGAAGAGTCAGCATCTCCTTTTCATGTTGCTTCTGCCTCTCCTTCTCAGCTTCCAAATGTCTCAGTCTCTATGTTGCTTCGATTTCCAAATGGCTGGCTTCCAACTCAAATCTCTTTAACTCTAGATGGATTTTTAAGTCCTCTGTGAAACGTTTGAGCTGTCCATTTTCTGAGAGTTGTACATCTCCACAGCCAGTCTGATCATCCTTCAGGTTGCCATTCTGTGATGCAGCTGTGACTATAACTGCAATTATGTCTGCTTTAGTCAGGTTTCCATGCACCAGTCCATTAGCCTGGCACATCTCATCCAACTGACTCCTTGTCAGCTTACCACATTTCTCTGCTGACATGCTTGCCTGCTCTCCCTGACAAACTAAGCTAACAAAAGAAATAAAACAATTGTGATATGAACGATGAATGTTCATTGTGTGGCTGAATTGGAGTACACAAACACCTTCAGTGATGACTGTACACAAGTTACAGGAATTCAATATCAACACCACTACAAGCCAATTAATATGTGATGTGGCTATCTCACCACTATCAACCAATTAATATTTGACATGGATATCTCACCACTGCCAAACAATTAATATGTGATGCCCCTGCACTTGCCATTAATCAAGGAGCCTCAGTCCTCACCACTAACACCAGTGAGGGACATGCACACTGGGAGGATAATAAGTACACACACAGTAAAGTACAATTTTCCCTTAAGAGCAGACGGAGACCACAGTCAGTCTGGGGCTGTTTTTCCCTCTCTCTCCAGATTCTCAATAAGACTCCCCATTGGCACATCTATAGGATTAAGATCTCAGCCAAGTGGTCAAGCCACATCCTCCAGCACCCTCGCTGCCCAACCAGTGTTTTGTGTCCCTACCCAAGTAGCAGACACACACACACTTTAATATACAAACACACAGACAGTTCTGGGGAAGCCTGACTCAGGTTCTCTAGCTATGCCCCCATCTGCCACCAACCACCCTTATCAGTTACTATAAAGGCCCTTACCAAAGGGTGTCCATTTCTACTGTGTAATGTTACTGTTATCCAAATAGTGTGACCAAGGCTAAGGCTATTTAGGAATGGCTTATACAGTGTCACCAAATCCATATGCAAGTACGCTAAGAGCTTAAATATCTCTATACAAAAACCAGCCACAGTTAAAAGGTTTAAATATATTTAATAATAAATAATAAAAGCACAAGACAATACTCATTAACTCAACACTGACAATAGAGTTCAGGATCACAGGACATACTTTAAAACAACATTGTAGGACAGTCTCACATAAATACAGAAAATATCTAGACTACTCTTGCTATATTCCTATCTATCTCTAAGAGAAACTGTGTTCTAAATAACTTACTTACAGAGCAAGCCAAAGGGCTGGTGATGTTGTCAGATCCAGAACAAAATATGAAATGTACTGACTTTCTCTCTGAAATAGTTCTTACATTAATAATACACATTACTGCTGAATAATCTCAGATTACATCATTCCTGTCACCGCTGCCTAAGTTCCCAGGCTAGCAGGAACTTAAAATTCAACTTGTCTCTGTTAAAAATACTTATCATTTAGAAGCTGACACCTCTCTCTTAGAAGCTTGCCTGAAGCTGGATGTCATAAAACAATACCTTGGAAACCTGTAATTACCTCTGTTTCCAGACAATAGAAAGAAGCCCCTATCCGAGATATCCTGTCTCTTAGCTGAGATAAACTAACTTTATATCACATCGTAAAACTCTTTACTTATCAACTTATTTTCTTAGTTTTGCAAGTTAACTCTGTTTATTCCAGTTTCTACTATGAAAAGATACATTTGCATTAACATATAGTTTATACACATTTCTGCTCTTCCCCACCAGGGTGCATTGTGGTTACAATCTTGAAGCTCAGTACATGACACATTTTTCTTACATGTGTAAGACAAGCATACAAATCATATTGATATTTACAGATGACATAGGATTATTTACAAAATTCTATCTAGCTGGGCTGGCAGCCTTCATACATGCCGATAAAAATAAATAATTGTAATTAAGTAACACCACTTAAAGTCAAGAAAACTGATTTAAATGAAGAAAGAACTGTTAAAATAAAATAAAAGTTTTCCTTTAAATAGTTTCAAGTCTTAAGTGATATCACTGACATTTGTGGATCTGTTTTCAAGAAAGAATTTTAGTTCCAGCTTGTTATGTGTTGTTGATCAGCTTACTTTCTTCTACTTACTACTACTTTTCAACTGTTTACAATAGCTTTGCACCAGCTACACCTAACAGTAAAAGCTAGAGTCTATATAAAGGTTACTGAAGCAGATCTGACCTGACTTACAAATGATCATGCAGAAGTCATTGAGTGCACACTGTAACAAAAGGAGTGCAGAGTCATGTCACAGTTTAAAAGAAAAACACAAAGAAAAAGGACCATCCATCTGTCCTCAACCACTTTTCCCCATTTTGCATATGGGGTCAGGGTGTCAATTTCAGTAGTAACAATAATCTAGAGCCAAGGATTAGACTGCTGGGTGGCTAGCTCAGTTGCGGTAGTTCATACCACTCACTGCCACACACACTCTCACCTACAGCCAATTTAGAGTGTCCAATCAACCTACTGCATTTCTTTGGAATGTGAGAGGAAACTGCAGCACCTGGAGGAAATCCATGTGACTGCAGAGATGACATGCAGACTCCACACAGAAGGCACCCCAGCCGAGAATCGAACCAATAAACCTCCTGCTGTGAGGTGACTGCACCACTATGGCCACCCCACCACTGGGTCATCCAAAGAAAAAGGAAATATACACTTATAATGGGGGTCTTTTTATTCATACTTCGCCTTGTATGGATTTCCAATTTATTACCATCTCTGCAGCCAACTTGGTGGAGTTGGGCTTCCTCAGGCAATGTAACAATTATCTCATGCTTACTGATGACCACCTACTATTAAAGCAAACTGATGCAACATGTGAGATATGTAATTGCACATCACTAGAGCCATAGCTCAATGTTACCAACACAGATAACACCAAATATGTTGTTATTAACACACACACAGTATGCCCACAGCATATTGTATGGACCAGACACATAGACCGACAAATGCTGAGGATGTTAACTGTAATCTTCCAAAACCAGACAAGTTTCCCAGACATTACACACAAAACAAGTAACTTCAGCAACCTTTAGAATACTCTATTAAGACAAAACGTACAAAGACACATTCAGCATCATCATAATGTTTCTCAGTTTCTAAGCCCATTAGGCATCTGCCACATAACATAATATTTTAATCACTTGAGACTCTCTTATGAGACACACTGATGTCCCACTCATCAGGCAGAGCAAGGAGACAATCACTGTCAGCAGCATAACAGGGCCCAGGACCTGCCAGATCATGCAGGCACTCAAATTATTCCAGCACAATTACTAGCATGACTGAATCACAGTCAGTGTGGGTGCAATTGACTTGAGATGTGTCTCCCTGGACTATGAAAAGAGACATGATAGAGCTCTCTGACTATGCATTCCACGCTGGTATGAGACTAGCATTGAACAGCATTCAACTTCTTCAAGGATGATGCCCCAAACCAATTATCACTAGACATCAGGTACTCATTGCCCTCCCAAAGGACAAGAATACTGTTTCAGTAGGCCATGATACTATCCAGGGATGCCTCCTAAATGGCACAAAATATGACCTGTCAGGCTAACTAGAATCTCTATTTAACCATAGTCTCTAAATTGAGCACTGCAAAGGTTATCCCTCTACACAATGGAAGGGGGCTTCCAATGACCTGAGAAACTGCAGACCCATAAGCTGACTAGTCTCATATGCAATGTAATGGAAATAATTATCATGCATCTGACAGACAATGCTATAAGGACCCTACAGACACTGGATCTTACTCAGTTTGGTTTTGTCAAAGGCAGGTCATGTTTATTTAACCTGGTAGAATTCTATGAGGTATGGATGAAGGCAAAACAGCTCACTGCTTACCTAATCAGGGCAAGGTCTTCAATACAATACCTCACTGGGGCAATGTAGATAAACTTACAAAATTAGGCATAAGCTCATTTGTCAACTGATGAATAACCATCTGGCTCACTGAAACGATACAAGGAGTTAGGATAGGACAATCTACATATACAAAGAGGGAAGCTACATCTAGGTAGATTCCAAGTCTGCCACACCTATAGAAAACGCAATCACTTCCATGTTTATATGACATGTATCACACTAAGTATAAAGACAGCTTGTGGCAGGCTGTTCATAAATTCCAGGAAGACAGCTACTTGTTCTTCTTCATAGTTTCACAAAACTTGAACTAACAGGAATGTAAGAATGTTTCAAGAAGATAGTGACTCAGAAACAATTTCAACACAAATAACACATAGATATGAAAAGTGGCAATAATAGTTGACTAAGCACAAAAGGAACTACAATGAGCAAACTGAAACAATCTGAAGACACTCAAATTATACACCTGCAGAAAAAAGTCCCCTAGTCTAACTCATTAGGATGTGCATGTATTTTAACTTTTTATTTTTATATTTAAAGCAGTAAGGTAAACTGCCTGATGGGCGTATGTAATACTGTACATATTTTCAGTACCAATATAGCTTTAAGAAAATCACACAGTGATTTATTTGGTTTCATTACATATATATTCAAAATGTAAAACACAAAACACCAGTCATGTACAAAATGAAAAAAGGATGTACCATGACTAAACAGAACATGCTGTGATGCCTCTGCACTGGCCCAGTAATCAAGGAGCCTCAGTCCTCACCGCTAACACCAGTGAGGAATGTGCACATTGGGAGGATAACAAGTACACATACAGTAAAGTACAATTTCCCACACAGATCACAGTCTGGGGCTGTTTTTTTCCCCTCTCTCTGAAGATACCCAATAAGGCACCCCACTGGCACAGCTATAGTGTTAAGATCTCAGTCAAGTAGTCAAGCCAAAACCCCCAGCACCCTCTCTGTCCAACTAGTGCTTCATGTCCCTGCCCAAGTAGCTGATACACACACAGTTTGTGATTTGGTTTATATACAAATGCACACACACTCCAGGGGAAGGGTGGCACAAGTTCTCTAGCTATGCCCCCTTCTGCCCAGACTATAGGGTAGTACCACCTGCCACCAACCACCCTTTTCACCTACTATAAAGGCCCTTACCAAAGGGTGTCCAATTCTACTGTGTAATGTTACTGTTATCCAAATAGTAAGTGTGTCAAAGGTTAAAGCTATTTCGGAGTGGCCTATACAGTGTCACCAAATCCATATGCAAGTACTCTAAGAGTTTAAATATCTCTATACAAAAAAACAGCCACAATTAAAAGGTTTAAATATATTTAATAATAAATAATAAAAGCAGAAGACAATACTCAACTCAACATAGTGACAATAAAGTTCAGAATCATAGGAAATACTTCAAAACAACATTGTAGGATAGCCTCACATAAATGTAGAAAACATCTAGACTACTCTTGCTATATTCCTATCTATCTCTAAGACAAACTGCATTCTAAATAACTTACATACAGAGCAAGACAAAGTGCTGGTAATGTCAGATCCAGAACAAAATACAAAATCCACTGACTTTCTCTCTAAGATTGTTCTTAAATTAATAATACACATTACTGCTGAATCATCTTAGATTACATAATTCTTGTCAATTCTGCCTAAGTTCCCACCCTAGCAGGAACTTACAATTTAACATGTCTCTGTTAAAAATACTTATCTTTTAGAAGATGATACCTCTCTCTTAGAAGCTTGCCTGAAACTGGATGTCGGTAAACAATTACCTTGGAAACCTGTAATTACCTCTATTTCCAGACAACAGAAAGAAGCCCCTAGCCTAGACATCCTGTCTCTTGGCTGAGATAAACTAACTTCATAACACATCATAAAACTCTTTACTTAACTTCACAAAACCAAGCACAAATAGGCTTCTTCAGACTGACAACAATTCACTATTTTGCAAGCATTTAAAAACTCTTACATAAGATTTCATTGGTTGTTCATTATAACTACTAATAAGCACCATTAATTAAAGTGCACAGTGCATTAAAATTGTCAGCAGTAAACATTCCTTATGTCTGAAGCAACAACATATAATACATATAAATCTAAGACAAATATGTATGTTAATATAAATAACATCCTAAACTGTAAACATAAATGCATCTATCAAGCAAAATATAATAATTAAAAGACATAATATTAAAAACATACTAAAAAACATACTAAAAAATCCTATCATGCTAAAATGAATTATAATAGTTATAATACACATAGAAGCACCAGATCAAAAACATACAGAATAAAAAATGTGTATATAGTAAAATGGAGCAAAAAGGCCATCCACTAAAAATGTATATATATAAAATATATATGTATATATGAGCAATATATTTATATAAATGTACATAGCAAATGGCAATATAAATATGATAACAGCATGTGGATGCTATTCATAAAACAGTGGATAGAGTGTATATAGTTGTAAAGGGCATCTGACTGATGTCATGTCCTAACTGAAGAAATCACAAACGTCAATCAATATCATAAAAACTATAAATATATCTCAATAGACCCAGGACATGTAAAAACACTAATCATGCATCACAAATCCAACAACGGTTGATATATCTCATACAACCAGAAATTGTATATATCAGAAGTTTTAATTCAGTGGGGTTTGAAAATCTTTCTATTCTTCAGGAATGGTTTGATCTGTATTTTATCATTTAATCCTGGTGGGTTATCAGATCTAAGTCTGATAATCCATCTCATTTCACATTCAAGGGTCCTATTAATGATATCTCCCCCTCTAATTCCTTGCTTTAAAAACTGTATGACAAAGAAAGAAAATATATGATTAACTCCAGATTCCTTATGATGTCTAGATAAGGCATTAGTGTCATAGCCTATTCTGATTTGGTAGTTATGTTCCCTAATACGCTCTTTTAGCATGCGGTTGGTTTTCCCAATGTAATAGGATGGACATACTTTGCACATTGCCAAATAGACAACGTGCTTGGTTTCACAGCTAGTATGGGTGTTGAAATAATATTTCCGCATGGTATTTGGATGTGTAAACTCTGTATCTATATTAATGTAGCAGCATTGATTGCACTTGCCACAGGGGGTGGTATTTGTGCTATTATTCACATTCATCACTTCTAAATGTAGAGGTTTCGGCTTGCACAAAATTCTCTTTAAGTTAGGAAAATTCCTATATACCAATTTTGGTTTTGGACCCACTACCTTAGCCACTTCACTGTCTGAAAGTAGTATATCCCAATGTCTGTGCAGCATATTCACTAAATCAACACTGTTCCTACTATAATAAATTGTAGCTTTAACAAAATCATCAGGTACACTCACAACTTTCAAATCTTCCTGTTGTTCCATAAAATAAGGTCTAGCTCTACCCGGTCTCGTAGTCTCCACTTCTGTAATGGTGTTATGGATTTTATCTTTATCATACCCCCTTTCTAAAAACTTATTCATTAATTCTGAAATTTCAAGTTTAAATTTCTCATCATTGGGGTTAAGTCGTGAAGCCCTCATGAATTGACACCTGAGTACATTATTAAATACATAACTGGGGTGCATACTTTGTTTGTGTAAAAGACTATTCCTATGGCAAGCCTTCCTATGAATGGAGGTATTCAATAATCCATTCTCCATCCTGGTTATCTCCACATCTAGAAATGAAATGCTGGTCCTTGAAAAATTAAGTGTAAATTTAAGGAAATGAGTGGATGTATCTAGAGAGTGGACAAACCTCTCAAGGGTCTCCTCATCTCCTAACCAAATGAAAAAAAGATCATCCACAAATCTACGATACATCCTGACGTATTTCTGAAATAATTCATTAGTGCACAGAAACCTATCTTCCCAGGTGGCCATAACTAAGTTGGCGTAGCTATTGGCACAGGATGTGCCCATAGCTACGCCATCTCTTTGTAAATATATGTCAGTGCCAAACATGAAAATGTTGTTGGTAAGAATCATTTCCAAAAATAAACTGGTAAGGTCCACTTTAGTGTTCGAAAACTGGGAGTGAGTAGCTAGATAATCAGAGATGTATGACATGCCTAGTTCATTAGGGATGACTGTGAAAAGGCTGACCACATCGAGCGTTACCATAACAAAAGGTTGGTCATCTCTTAAATTCTTGGTAAAGGAATACAAGTCTAACAAAAACTGTTTACTATCTTTGAGTATTCTTGTATTAGCATCAACCAAAGGTCTTAAAAGATTGTCCGTGTAGACTGAAAGGGTGGGTCTGTAAGGGATTTATGTACTTTCGGAAGTCCCTGGACTATGGGTATAATAGGGTCTTTAACCTTAAAAAATTCATATAACTCTTTAGTGATGTCAGAGGACATCAAAAGGTCATCTAGTGTGCAATAAATACTAAACACTTTATCAGCCACTATATGTGTGTCTATCTTCTGGTATGACTTATCATCATCTAGGAGATTTTTCATCCTAAAATTGTAGTCCAAAATGTCCATAAGGACAATGGGGCCACCTTTATCCGCTGGTCTAACGACTAGTGACCTATCGTTCTTAAGATCATTCAAAGCTCTTCTTTGTAGATAATTAAGGTTAGAATTATGATGGCTGTCCCTGGCATGGTGGTAATAATCATAAACCTCATTATCCAAGACATTACTGAACACCTCTAAGGTAGGATGTAACTGTGGGACATAAGTGCTATTCGCTCTGAAAACTCTAGGTCCCACTTCCTGTCTATCCTTACCAAAATCTAAGCTGAGCTGTACCTTCCAAGTGAATAGCTTGGTGTCAATAATTGTATCAACTAAATCAGTTCGCCTGGTTGGGATGAAGTTCAACCCCTTATTTAATACCTGTTTTTCATAGTTAGTCAAAGTTCTACTAGATAAATTCACAACTAACTCATCGGTTTCTCCCACATTTTCTTTAGGGTGGGTCCTTGTTGTTCCTCCATGGAGCCCTTTCTTTTTCCCAAAAAATTATCCTGTGCAATTGGGAAAGGGGTATGAGTTTTACTAAAAATGATGTTACTGTTACTATAATCTTTGGGTCTGACTACCTGAACATTGGTGGTATCTGTAGCACAGGTAGAATTGACCTGTGTATCTCCCACTATCTGTGAGTTCCTAATGTCAGTGCCACCTCTATCTAAGGGTGAACCTGTTCCTTTTCCTGACAGAGGGTTATTAGCTTGTACAGAATTGGAAGCATCATTACCTACATTCACTTCCAAAGCATTCGGAAGTGCATTTGAAATAGTCGTCATAACTTCAGATGTGTGTTCAACATTATTTTGTAAATTCTCAGCTGCTTTTGGTGTCCTAATTACATTAGTCTTAGCAACACTTAACCTATTAGGCCTATGCTCAAGTATATCACCATTCCCATATCCTCGTTGTTGAAAACGAGAGTTGTTAGAACTTAAAGCATCACTGTAACTGTCTTGTGGCCACATAAATACATGGTTACTATTAAAATCACGGGTATCCCTCGTGATTTTATGCTTCTTTTGATCACATAAGCGTTTTTCAAACAATGTTACATCATCTAAGATTTTCTCTAATTTTAGTATATATACATTCTCTCTATATTTAGTTGAGAAGCTTTCAAACATTTCATTAACCAAATCTCTCAGCTTATTCTCTTCTGGCTGGTGAAAATCAATGAGTAATTTCATATAATTGCGACTCAGCTCAAGATTGAGCTGTTGCCAGCGGTACAGTAATTCAGGGAACTGATTGCCTGACGTGGGCATTTTTAAAATACGAAGCCCACGAGGCACTATGTTCCTGTCCAAACAAGTCTCAAAATAATGTCTCTGTACCTGCAGTTTCTTAAGCTTGTTGAATGCCGTTTCAAAGTCTTGTAAGTCTTTAAGAACATTAGAGTCCTGTGCTGTATTAGTAGCATCCTCCAACCCTTCGGTGTTTGGTACAAACTCAAGAAGCTGGTTGTTACCCCCAGTCACACACGCTTGAAATCGATCCAAAAACTTGCTGGCCTTCGTAATTACGGGCGGAATGTATGGTAGCTCAATGCTTTCATTATTATGCGTACCCTCGTTCGCCATCCTCCTCTGTCGCAGTTCCGTCAACAAAAATAAAAGTAGAACAGCAAAACCAATGCGGAGCAGCAGACTGATGGAGGCTAGAACAGGCGTGTAAGCAAATATAAGATAACAGGTGCATGCAATGCCTGAATGGCTTCCACTTTTGCTGGTTCTGGCCTGATCTTACCGCTCTCCACTCTATGTTCCAGGTAAGAGACCTCTGCCATACTCATCTGACATTTGCTGGGCTTAATCGTCAGCTATGCCCTCTGTATTCTGCCCAGCACCTTCATGACATGCTGAAGGGGCTCTTGCCAGGAATGGCTGTAGATGATAATATCATCTAGGGAAGCAAGTGCAAAATCTCCTGCTCCTGCTAGGATATGATCTACAAGCCTCTGGAAAGTCGGTGGGGCATTTATAATTCTAAAGGGCATCTTTGTGAACTCATGCAGGCCAAAAGGAGTCACAAAGGCAGACCTCTCTCTAGCACTGGGAGTCAAGGGCACTTGCCAGTAACCCTTGGTAAGATCAATGGTAGTAAGATACTTATCCCCACCCAGCTGCTCTAGAGCTTCATTAGTGTTAGGCATGGGGTAAGCATCTGACTCTGTGTGATTATTTAGTTACCTGTAGTCCACAGGGAACCTGGTGCTACCATCTTTCTTCAGTACCAGCACCACTGAGGATGCCCAGGGACTGTTGGACTCCTGAATTACTCCTAGTTATAACATTTCCTGTATCTCCTCCCTCATAGTCTGTTAGACTCTCGCAGGCATCCTATAAGGGGCCTGCCTAATAGGCCATTGGGATCCTGTATCCACCTGGTTATGCACCAGATGAGTGCACACTGATATCCCAATGAACATGTCACCAAACACCTGTAACACTGCTCGGATTTCTTGAACCTGGGTAGGAGATAGCTGCTGGAACATTGCTACCCCTTCCACTGAAGTGTAAGTCCGAGCCTCACTGAGGAGAACAGTCACCAGATCTCCCTCAGTCTCCTCCTGCAATCCACAGCAAATACTCAGCACAAGGGCCTCCCCTATCATGGTAAGGTTTAATCATGTTAACATGGTATAATGTGTGCCCCTGCCTACTGCCTGTCAGTTCTACCATGTAGTTAACATCACTGTCCTTCCTTACTACCTTGTAGGGTCCCTACCAAACTGCCTGCAGCTTGCTGTGCCTGACAGGAATAAGAACCATTGCCTGCTGCCCTACAACATACACTCTAACTCAAGCATTCCTGTCATACCAGACCTTTTTCTGCTGTTGGGCTTCTGTAAGGTTCTCCTGGGGCAAGCCCATGAGTTCCATTAACCTTGTCCTGAGATTTAGGACATATGCCACAACAGACTCCTTGTGGGATTCAAACACCCACTACTCATCTTGAATTCAGTCTAGAGGCCACCTCACCCTATGCCCATACAGAAACTCAAAGGGTGAAAACCCTGTGGATTCTTGAGGAACCCCTCTGTAAGCAAACAACAGATGGGGCAAATATTTGTTCCAGTCCCTCTTACACTGGTCTGCAAATGTCTGTAGCATCATCTTGAGGGTAGAGTTTAACCTCTCAATAAGAACATTAGTCTGGGGATGGTAGAGGTGCTTCATCCCACCGTACTTCCACAGACAAGCCAGCAAGTCTGACATGAAACTGACACCTCTGTCAGTCAGTATTTCTTTTAGGAAACCTACCCTGCTGAAACTCTCTAACAACGCAAAGCATTTGCCACCTTTTCTGCCTCAATGGATGACAGAGCCACTGCCTCAGGGTATCTCGTAGCATAATCTACTACCACTAGGATATAAGTTTTCCCTGTGGAACTTGGGGTACTCAGAGGCCCCACAATATCCATAGCTACCCTCTGAAATGGCTCCTCAATCACAGGCAAAGGCATCAAAGGAGCTTTCATCTTGTCTTCTGTCTTGCCTACCTTTTGGCAATGCTCAACAGGCCCTGCAGTACCTTGTTAAATCTCTGAAAATCCCAGGCCAATAAAAGTTCTGCATAACACATATCTTTGTATGTTTTATTCCCATATGAGCTGCAAACAGAATATCATGGGCTATGGCTAGAAGTGCCAGATGGTAGGCTCTTGACACTACCCACTGCTGTATTATCTCACCCTCTAGCCCTCACTCAGGGGTCCACTCTCTATATAGTAACCCTTTGTCCCAGTATACAGATTCCCCCTTCCCTTGAGAATCAGGTACCTCATTAGCTACCTCTCTCAGGCCTTGTAATGTAGAGTCTGAGAGTTGAGCCTGTTGCAACCCTCTTTTTGTAACCCTTCCCAGCTCCCCTTCCAAAGGAAGTCTGTTATCTTCTGACAGCAGTACCTCACTGTCAGCCTGGGTACTACTACTCACATCTGCCCTTGTAGTCACTCTGTCCAAGCCAAAGGGAACATTTGTACCAACAAGCAGCTGTGGCTCACCTTCAGTCACTGTGCTACAGGGTAACTCCCTCCCTGAAGTAAACTCCTCACCAGTCCTGGCTGCAAGTGTGTGGTCTGTCTGGGTCTCCCCCACACTACCAGACCCACATGCTTGTCTCCAAGCCTGAATGTGTGTAACAACATTAACACATGGTACTGCATTATCAAAATCCTTCCCTATCAGGAAATCTGCAGGATGGTAGTTTGGTAGTCTTGTTTCTCAAGACAACCTACTGTTGGCATTTTGTCATTCCCACTTACTGACTCTCCCACTTTTTGTTCCTGGCCTTGCCTTCATTGACATCTGTATGCTACATGGTCCCACTGGTTACATTTAAGACATTTATCCCTAAGTATTGATTGTGTACCTGGACTAATGGCTTCCCCTGCTACTGGCAGATTCTGTTGGAGCAGTCTGGACTGCCCACCATGGGTGCCTTTAGACCTATGAGCAGCAGTAGGTGTCCCTTTCCTGTGCAGTGATGCCCTGCTTGCTAGGTATAGGTCTCCCTTCTTCCCCATCTCATCTATGGTAAGGCATTGTCTATCAGCTAACCAGATCTTCATGCCCTCAGGCAAAGTGCTAAGAGCTTGTTCCCTCACTACATTCTGCCAGCCCTTCAAAAGTGGTTACCTGACATCCAGTCAACCACTATGAAAACAAGTGCTCAATTTAGCAACATAGTCACACACATTTTCATCTGCCATGTGTCTATGCTCATGACATTTTTTTCCTATAAGCTTCAGGTGTTAGCTTAAAAAAATTCTAGTAAACAATTCTTTACAACATTATAATTGAAAAAGTCATTATCAGACAGTTTGGACAGAACAATTACAGCTTTACCATGGAGTAAGGGAGTCAGGAACTGTACCCAGAGCCCTTGGTCAACATTATACTGTTTACATACCCTCTTAAACATATGAATGAAACTATTAAAATTATCCCCCTCTGTAAATTGCGGAAGAAATGTACTGACCTTTTGCACTTTTTGGGTCCACTTACTCCCTTCCCCATTATCTCCATGACTCTGGTGAAGAGTCAGCAGCTCCTTTTCATTTGCTTCTGCCTCTCCTTCTCCTCAGCTTCCAAATGTCTCAGTCTCTATGTTGCTTCCATTTCCAAATGCTTGGCTTCCCACTCAAGTCTCTTTAACTCCAGATTGAGTTTTAAGTCCTCTATGAAACATTTGAGCTGTCCATTTTCTGAGATTTGTACATCTCCATGGCCAGTCTGATCATCCTTCATGTTGCTATTCTGTGATGCAGCTGTGACCATAGCTGCAATTATGTCTGCTTTCATCAGGTTTCCATGCACCAGTCCTTTAGCCTGGCACATCTCATCCAACTTGCTCCTTGTCAGCGTGCCTTATTCCTCTGCTGACATGCTTGCCTGCTCTCCCTGACTAACTAAGCTAACAAAATAAATAAAACAATTATGATATGAACTCTGAATGTTCACTGTGTGGCTGATTTGGAGTACAAAAACACCTTCAGTGATGTCTGTACACAAATTACAGGAATTCAATATACACACCACTACATCTCACCACTATCAACCAATTAATATTTGACATGGATATCCCATCACTGCCAAACAAGTAATATGTGATGCCACTGCACTTGCCCAGTAATCAAGGAGCCTCAGTCCTCACCACTAACACCAGTGAGGGGCGTGCACACTGGGAGGATAACAAGTATACACACAGTAAAGTACAGTTTTCCCTTAAGAGCACATAGAGATCACAATCAGCCTGGGGCTGTTTTTGCCCTTCTCTCTCCAGATCCTCAATAAGACTCCCCAGTGGCACAGCTATAGGGTTACGATTTCAACCAAGTGATCAAGCCAAAACCTCCAGCACCCTCGCTGTCCAACCAGTGTTTCGTGTCCCTGCCCAAGTAGCTGACACACACACACTTTAAGATTTGATTTATATACACACAGCCACTCCTGAGGAAGGCTGACACAGGTTCTCTAGCTATGCCCCCTTCTGCCCAGACTATAGGGGAGTACCATCTGCCACCAACCACCCTTATCAGTTACTATAAAGGCCCTTACCAAAGGGTGTCCAGTTCTACTGTGTAATGTTACTGTTATCCAAATAGTAAGTGTGACCAAGGCTAAGGCTATTTAGGAATGGCCTATACAGTGTCACCAAATCCATATGCAAGTGCTGTAAGAGCTTAAATATCTTTATACAAAAAACAGCCAAAATTAAAAGGTTTAAATATATTTAAGAATAAATAATGAAAGCACAAGACAATACTCATTAACTCAACACAATGACAATTGAGTTCAGAATCACAGAAAATACTTTAAAACAACATTGTAGGACAGTCTCACATAAATACAGAAAATATCTAGACTACTCTTGCTATATTCCTATCTATCTCTAAGAGAAACTGTGTTCTAAATAACTTACTTACAGAGCAAGCCAAAGGGCTGGTGATGTTGTCAGATCCAGAACAAAATATGAAATGTACTGACTTTCTCTCTGAGATAGTTCTTACATTAATAATACACATTACTGCTGAATAATCTCAGATTACATCGTTCCTGTCACCTCTGCCTAAGTTCCCAGGCTAGCAGGAACTTAAAATTCAACATGTCTCTATAAAATACTTATCTTTTAGAAGCTGACACCTCTCTCTTAGAAGCTTGCCTGAAACTGGATGTCGTAAAACAACTACCTTGGAAACCTGTAATTACCTCTGTTTCCAGACAATAGAAAGAAGCCCCTAGCCTAGACATCCTGTCTCCTAGCTGAGATAAACTAACTTCGTAACACATCGTAAAACCCTTTACTTACTTATTTTCTTAGTTTTGCAAATTAACTCTGTATATTCCAGTTTCTACTATGAAAAGATACATTTGCATTAACATATAGTTCATACACATTTCTGCTGTTCCCCACCAGAGTGCATTATGGTTACAATCTTGAAGCTCAGCACATAACACATTTTTCTTTCATGAGTAAGACAAGCATACAAATCATATAAATATTTACAAATGACATAGGATTATTTACAAAATTCTATCTAGCTGGGCTGGCAGCCTTCACACATGTCAATAAAAATAAATAATTGTAATTAAATAACACCACTTAAAGTCAAGAAAACTGATTTAAATGAAGAAAGAACTGTTAAAATAAAATACATTTTTCCTTTAAATAGTTTCAAGTCTTAAGTGGTATCACTGGCATTTGTGGATTTTTTTTCAAGAAAGAATTTTAGTTCCAGCATGCTATGTGTTGTTGATCAGCTTACTTTCTTCTACTTAATACTACTTTTCAACTGTTTACAATACCTTTGCACTGGCTACAGTGGACATCTATAACAATAAAAGCTAGAGTCTGTCTAAAGGTTACCGAAGCAGATCTGGCCTGAATTACAAATGATCATGCAGAAGTCACTGAGTGCACACTGTACAAAAAGGACTGCAGAGTCATGTCACAGTTAACTAAAAGAGAAACACAAAGAAAAAGGAAATCCATCCATCTATCCTCAACCTCTTTTTCCCATTTTGCATATGGGCTCAGGGTGTCACTTTCAGTAGTGACAATCATCTAGAGCCAAGGATTAGACTGCTGGGTGGCTAGCTCTACTGCTGTAGTTCATACCACTCATTGACACACACACTCTCACCTACAGCCAATTTAGAGTGTCCAATCCACCTACTGAATGTCTTTGGAATGTGGGAGGAAACTGCAACACCTGGAGGAAATCCATGTGACTGCAGGTATGACATGCAGACTCTACACAGAAGGCACCCCAGCCAAAAATCGAACCAGTAAACCTCCTGCTATGAGGCGACTGCACCACTGTGGCCACCCCACCACTGAGTCATCCATAGAAAAAGGAAATATACACTTATAATGGGGGTATTTTTATTCATACTTTGCCTCGTATTCTGTACTAGTCAGCATTTTGTGAGACAGTATTTTACATTTTCCAGTTGTGTTTTCAATGAGATTTGCATGATAAATGATCTGGGAGTGAGACATGTTTTTTTAGCCTTTATTAAACAAAAGAATTGCCGCATCTGTAACAATAAAAGCTGGCAGAATGCCATAACACACTCTGTGTGTGTGTGTGTGTGTGTGTGTGTGTGTGTGTGTGTGTGTGTGTGTGTGTGTGTGTGTCTTTCTCTCTCTCTCCCTCTCTATTGGAAATCAAAAAGAACAAAAGAAAGATAAATAAAATTGCTCTAATCTGAAAAGATACAGTATACAATATAACAAGTAAATATATATGTTACTATGTAAATCCACATTTTTAGAAATAGTTGCTGTTAAAACATTGTATAATAGGAATAACCTATTTTAAAGATATTGGTAGTGATGAGCTTTATTTACTTATGAACTGATAATTCTACTGTGCTGGCTTCATCTTTTTGGTCAAAGCTAGCCAGGTATGAATAAAACATACCACAATCCACATCAATGGATTATACTTAAGTTATTTTTATTTATTTATTTTTTTATTTTATTTTACATTTATCAGGGTACTGATCAAGACTAACCAGTCTGGGATAATGACAAAACTGGGAGAAGTCCAAGAGATAAGGAAAGAATTTTGACTGCGTGTCCTTAAGGAGGAAAAACAACTATACGCAGTATTATATTCATAAAATAGAAAATATTCTAAAAACTAAGCTAACATGAATGGAGAAAAGAGATTTTGCCATTAGGGATGATTGCAAGTAGGCTTATAGAAAATAGACACGAGGTGGCTGGAATTATTGGAGAAAATTAGCAAAGGAACCAACATGTTTGGAGCAAATCACTAGAGAAGGAAATGTAATAGAGTGACATATAGCTTGGACTGCAGGTTCGACTATGGCTCTCAACTGTACAGATTTTCACAAATTGTACAGATTTTGGCCTCATATTTTTTGTCCAATTTTCATAAAATTCTGTTTTTCTAGCAAATTACTGGTGAATCATTAAAAATTGAACTCTGAAAATAATGACAGACATTTGAGTTTCAGACTTTGTATCCTTCAGAAAATTCATGTTAATTTAAAACCTGTTATTTTACCAACTTTCTAGTATGTTTGTAAGAACAATATGTAAAAATTGTCTCTATTTGTTGGTCTCTGTCCCACTTTTATTTATGGCTTTGTCCAGATTTCTTGCTCTAAGAGGTTGAGAGGTATGGCTTTGACACTGCATTGTCATCCACGGATTGATATCAGAATATAGGCAAAGAGAAAGGAATAGGGAAACACTAAGTGAAAAAAATATTTATAATAGAGCTTTTAGTCTAAATCAGAAGGTGTTGGTAAAAAAGAACATAAATGGAGCATATTAAATATTGTATGATTCCAATAAGAATCAGTCAGTGGAGGTTAGAAAAGATTTGGAAGAGTGACAGGAAGCACAATTTACAAAGTAACAATGGGAAAGCATCAGTTTGGCTCTACATATGCAACAAAGTCCAGAAGATTAAGGATTTTTGCTTGGAAGTACTTGCACTCATTTTCTTATTTGCAACCACACACTTGCTCCCAACATTTCTTACACAGTTCTCTGGAGGGAATTTTTTAAATATGCCAAGTCATTACATCCCAAAAAACATTTTCTCAGTTACCCCTGTCTTTCACATTATACCGCTAGTGCTTGCTATCTACCTTTGAAAAAATTCTCTGAAGTCTGCATGGGGTATACAAATATCTATGCAAGTACTTTCAAGCAAAAAATCCTTAACTTTCTGGACTTGGCTGGAACTTTTCTCAGGGGTCTTTGATGTAAAGGGGTTTTGACTAAATCCTCTCTGAGAAACCTGGTAACAAAAGCAAAATAATAAATAAAATAAGTAAATAAATGAATAAATGGCAGATTATATGGCTAAGGAGGCTTAATTGTCATTATTGGATAATATGCAATGTGTGTGTCCTAATGAAGAAAAAAAAAAAAGATTTTCACTACATTATTCAAAGCTTAAGAAGCTTACAAAACTAGGATAATGAGATGTATTACGTTTAGGCTTTAATCCAATCCTTTAATCCTTCCTTGGATAAATTATTTGAAATAATGGAATACTAAACAAAGGGCTAATAATATCAGTCCACCCTGATTTATGGAAGATAAAGAGGTTCCACCTTTCGTAAATCAGGATAGACAGACATTTGGATTTATAAGCACCCCCACCAACGGACAATGTTGCTTTACTAGAAATATTGGCAAACAAGGCAGAAGAACTGAATTGATTCTGTAACATAATACTTAGCTTGCAGTGGTTCAATCAGTGGGTATTCCATAAAGAAATGAAAGGATGAATTAAGATAAACAGAATTCTTTGAAAGATATAATTTTTGTTTATCAAGGATTTCTTAAAAATGGAGACAGTAGAGACAAAAGGTTTAGACGTTACAAAAAGAACAACATGTATTTGTCTGAACAAACATATGCATGCAAATAATTGTACTTTAAGCGTTTAAGCCTAATGTACTAAATGAAAATCAAAGTTCTCTTCTGGTAATTAATTGTTATAACTCTGTATGCTTACTTTTTTAATCTGTAAATGCTGCTCCTTGAAGCTGGGTCTTGGCTAAAAAGGGTAAATAGTGCAGTTCACTCACAAAGCTATCTAATAGCAATAAATAAATAAAGCATGGAAAGGACTGATAACATTTAAAAAATGGGCTAGACTACAGAATCAGCAAATGAGAACTTTGAATTGCTGGAATCTTCCTCAGTAGATTATTTAAAGATGGCAGGAGGCATGATAGTGTATGTTGTAGAGCTGGTTAAAAAAGATCTTACATTTTGTGCATATTTTGGTTGGAGCAGGAGTTAGGTGGAAATAAGGTGTGAGGATTTGGACTAATATTTTTGGAGCTACCTATAGCTTTACTAAGGATGATATGCATTTTAATTTACATTCATAGATTTATTGATTTATACTAGGCTATTGAACAGGTAGACCATCTGTAACTTAAGTACAATATCCCATTTTATCAGTACCCTAGTACATTAATACCTACTACTTAATTTCTTCCCTTTTTAATAAGGGTTTGTGGGACCAGGCAAGGGATACATTTTTGGTTTCTATTCCATTTCTTCAGGTTACATTTTAAAAGGACCAGGAAGCTGCATTGCTTTACATCTGATGAAGTTTAGTTCCTTTGAGCAGGTGTTTATGGAATTGCTTGTTTTGTGGATGTGTAGAAGGTCAAATAGGACTGGATCTTATGAGGCTTTGCATATGGGGCATAAGTCTCCCATCAATAATCTGTAGGAAATTGGGGGCGTGGCCAAGGATGAACACAGGATAGCAGCAGATTTCTTCAGCTCCACCAATTTCATTACACTGACAGGAATTAATTACTTAAAAAATTAATTTTTGAAGTAATTTTCTTTCTAAATAAGTTTGTTTTATATACTTCTTGAACTATATCTAAAAAAGAAAGAAAATCTTAACAATATTCCTGTCAGAAATCACTTTGGAAATTTTCCTGTCAGTTTATCAGTCTGAAATGAGTTCCAGTAAGACAAATTCTCAAGACTCCAGCATCAAGAAAGAACTTCAGTCTCTGATAATTATAATCCAGCAACTTACTGCTAAAATGGATAAAATGGATACTAAAATAGACACCTTCATAGAAAAAACTACAAAACAAATAGACTTGTTACATATAGACCTGCAACAACAGAAGATCCAGATGACAGGCATAGAAGAAGCTGTGAATGACATGGAAAATAGAATCCAAGAAGAGGAAATCAACATTGAGTTTCTGCTGAAACAAAATACACATTTACAAACAAAGCTGGATGACCTGGAAAATAGATCTAGGCGCAATAACATTAGGATTTTTGGACTGCCAGAAAATATTGAAGGTAACAATATTACTTCTTGTTTAGCAACATGGCTCCCTAAAACTTTAGACTTACCAGAAGCATTCTCTTTTGGTATCGAAAGAGCACATAGATCTATAGCTAATACTAACTCTAACAAAAAATATCCTAGATCAGTTATAGTTAGATTTCTATCATCTTTTGATAAAGAGATGGTTCTTAAATCTGCTTGGGCTAAAGCTCCTGTTAAGATTAATGAGACAACTGTGCGTTTTGACAATGACTATTCTGCCATGGTAATAGGTAAAAGAAAAGTTTTTCTGCCACTAATAAGGGAGCTTAAAAAAGCACAGTTTAAAACATACCTTCTGTTTCCTGCCAAGCTTAAAATCTTCCTTCCTGATGGTCCTAGAGTTTTCGATGACTTAGACTCTGCTTTACTGTTTGTCAAAGAAAATAGGATTTTGGATAAAATAGAAGAAATGGAATGGGCTAGTACTTCATTAAAGAGACTGGCAACTGAAACTTCGTGGAAGACTTCAGAGAAGAAGAAGAGACTAAAAAACAAATGATTTGTTCTATGTTTTTTTTTCTCTCTCATCATTTTAGTTCATTATTAATCTTTTTAAATATAGTTCCTGCATTTCCAAAAAGCCACAAATATTTTGAAAAAGATTTAATCAAAGTTATTCTCTATGTGCAAAGAAATGTTTTGTTTCATAACCAGTCAAAATATCTGAAGATTTAATGGCAAGCTGTGATTCAATTTCTTTCTCTTTCTGAAAAGAAGCAAGGTCAGTAATTTGATACATTTTTTTTTCTTTATCTTTTTTTTTTTTCTTCTCCTTTTCTTATATTCTTTGTTTAAACAATGACATTCTATTTAGATTATGTAGTGGGTAAAGGGTGGGGGAGGGCAGGGAGAGAAGAGAAATGAAAATATGATTAATAGAATAATGACATATTTATTCCTTGTAAAAAGTTTATATGTTCTTCAAATGCTATTCCTAATTATACTTTCTTGATTATACTGCTTATGCGTGTTTGTAAATAATCTGTCATGCTTTAACTAATAATAATTAGAACTAAATAATAGTAAATAATATGTCTTATTTTTAACTCTATTAATATAAACAGTAAGTAATATTC
This sequence comes from Protopterus annectens, assembly GCF_019279795.1. Taxonomy (NCBI): domain Eukaryota; kingdom Metazoa; phylum Chordata; order Ceratodontiformes; family Protopteridae; genus Protopterus; species Protopterus annectens. Next base: position 178,682,777 of record NC_056734.1, read on the forward strand.
CATTGTATATACTTCTTATAGCTTTCTCTTACATTTTTTTTATTTCTGCCTTACACCCTTTTATTTTCTACTCTCTTTTTCTTTTCTTTATTAATATATAGAAATGCTTTTGATTGTGTGGACACAGTGAATAATAGGATTTGCATGAAAATTGAGTTGGGACAAAAATGTTGAGTTTTATTGCTTGTTGGTAATTTTGGGCTTAATTTCACTTACATAGAGGCTGTAATGCAGTGGCGGCTGGTGACTTCAAATCAAAGGGGGGCTGCAGGAGCCAGCTGAATGGGTGGGGTCAAGGGGGAGGGTGTGGCCAACCAGAAAGGGGAGGAGCTATGCTCAAAACCACAAAAGCTAACTTTAATTAAATACACTCCCCTGGGTGGCATGGCAAACCATCATTATGAGAGTCCAATCAAGACAAAAATAAGTGTAGAAGAATAAAAATATTTCAATGCATTGGCTGCACGACAGCTTACTTAATATCTAGATGGAAACAAAAGGCTGTGAGGCATGAACAAATAAATTACTTTTTAAATACATTACTGGAATGCCAGTCAAAATCAAGTACAAGCAAAGCCAGAAGCACTCAACTCAAACCACTTCTCCTTGCACTGCAGTTCTAATTATAATTTATATTCAGCTTTATTAAAGTGACAAGTAACATGCTGAAAGTAGAAATCTCTGTGATGCCCCCACTTGTAAAAATGTTTTATCCAAAAAAGACCTGCAGCCTGACAACTATCTACTTGTTTCATGGGGAAAACATGTAAGTAAAAAATGAAAAGCAAACAAGAAACAAGCTCAAGATACATTGCTTAAAGGATTACTGTACAGGTTATGGACCACACATGATTGGCATTCTGTTTAGTTTATGGGTAAAGTCTGTAGAGATGACTGGAAGTCTCCAGCAAGTGTAATGAGCTTTTTAAAATAATGGAATCCTGTCCTTTAATATCCAAGGCTTATACATTATCTAGTCAAGTATTCTCTGCATGGCAACAACAGAAAGGCTTTCAATGTTGGCAATTCTTTAACAGTATGCTTATTAAAGCTTACTTGCATCATATGATCTCAGACAAGCTTACATTATGGTCATTAAAGCATTGCTACTTAAACACAGAGCAACAGGCACTTTGAGTAATAAGCATAAATCAACAGTACAAAAATATGACAGAAACCAGACCTTTCTGCAAAATCAAGGACAGATGAAAAGCCACTGTAGTACTTGTGTCTACCTTGGATGGGGGGGGGGACACACTGCACATTTACACCGCATAACTACTCCTTGCCTTGCTTGGACACATCCAGAGTCAGTACATGGTGGAGTGGGGTGCAACAAGTATGTCACAATTTGAAATGTCTCTGGCTGACTATGATGGCCCTGACACGTGTCATACCTCTCAACCTCAGAGCAAGAAATCTGGACAAAGCCATACACAGAAGTGGGACAAATGCCCACAAATAAGGACAATTTTTAAATGTTGCTCTAATAAACTTAGAAAGATAATAGAATAGGTCTTGCATTAGTATGACTTTTCTGAAGGGTATAAAATCTGAAACTCAAATGTCTGCCATTATTTTCTAACTTCCGTCTTTAGTGATTTGTCACTAATTTGCCAAAAACACAATTTTATGAAAAATGGACCAAATGTGATGCAAAAATATAAAATAGCCACACAATACAGCTGGGAACCTGTCAAAGAAGGGACACTAATATTAGTACTGCTAACTTGAGCAGCTGACAAAATAAAAGAATCTACATGCATTTCAAGTAATCTATAACTTTGATTATTACAGTTATTTCTTAATTGTAAACCCTCCATGTTTTCTTCCAAAATTGCTATTTTGCAGAGGGATTATTAGGGGGAAGAGCAACATTTTAAGCCAAAATTGGAGACAGTTGAGAGGTTGGCTATGCCTAATTCTATAAAGCAATTTATTTGCATGCACCTCTCAACCTGTTAATGCAGTAAATCTGAACAAGGCCAAATATACTGGGGGAACATATAAACAGTACTAAAAATTGCTCTTGTATACATTGAGACAGTTGATAGAATAACAGTTCTTACTTTAGCATGCATTTTTCTGAAGGTTATGAAGTCTGAAACTCAGTGTATCATTATTTAGTGACTTAATTTCTAAATGATTTGCCAGAAAACTACAAATTTTATGAAGAACAAAACAAAAATAAGAAGCAAAAATCTATTTATTCTTTGAAAATCTGGACAGTTGGGAGGTATAGTTCAGCTGGGCCTGTCTGAGTTTGCTGCCCTTCCCCCCTGACAAAATCACGGTTGAAGAGCCTCTGCAGCCATTCCTATGAACCATTACTTGGCTATTTCACTCCATTTACCATAAACACTAATGTGCATACTGCTTTACTTGTATGATGAGTTGGACTTCATTTGAAAGTTTTATTTTGTATTTTACAGCACAAACACTAAGTCATCTACTAAACAAAGCAATGCAGTCTCACAATGAAAACTTAGCATTAAAACTTCTCTGCTCTTGAAACTCACAATCATTGAAACAGCATTGAAACCCACATTCAAAGAAAATACATTTTGCCAGTGGCAGATAAAGATTAATTTTGGGCTGTTTTCAAATCATAGGCCCCTTGCATATGAAACATACATGTGCTCTTTGATACACCTTCCTCATTGTACTAAATTATATTCCTTGTACAATATATTACAGTTGTTAGAGGACGTTTTAAATTTGTTTTGAACATTTTTCCAGTAAACAATGAAACAAAATGCATGCAGCCATAATGACAAAACTGCCCAGTTCAGAACATTTATCATAAAAGTCTACTCAGACTTCCGCAGTCCACCATTATCAGTAAATATGCACAATTCTACAGTCCACCATTATCAGTAAATATGCACAATTCTGCAGTCCATTATCAGTAAATATGCACAATTCTACAGTCCATTATCAGTAAATATGCACTATTCTACAGTCCATTATTAGTAAATATGCACTATCTCTGAAGTAAAAGTCATCTAAATAATTCCACATTAAAGAAATCTGTAACTAATGAAGAGGTTGCTGCTAGCAAACATCTTTATATTTCATGGTTTCATCGAAAAATAAAGTGCCTGTTGCCCCTCAGGAATAAATCGCCTATATTACATTAAAAAAATGATAAGTTAGTAATATTGCAAGAGGAAATGGATGGCAAACTGATAACGAACTCATAGTCAGTATCTTCACCAAGGAGAACATTCTCAGTACAGCAGCATCCACCCCTTGTGGGAGTAGAACCCACAGCTTTCTGCATCAAAGACAAGTATACAACTTGTTGTGCTATTAACAAGGAAAACCAACTTCACTTAAGCAGCACTAAACTTCTGTTCGCCTGCAGCTCTCAGCTCCTTGTAAAATCTACTCAATACTCAACTTTGCAGCACAGGAAAACTGGAAAAAGCCAAAATGTATTGGGGGGGGGGTCAAAAGCCCAAAAACCAGGGACACAAACATTGCTTGTATAATCTTGGAAAGTTGCTAGAACCATACATTTTACTGCCAAGCTCCTTGTGCAAAACAGAGCAACATACCACTATGCCAAATCAGCTGCTTTGTAAAAGAGGAAGACTGAAACTTAAATGCCTATCATTTAGTGAATTCAGTTCTCACCATAGCTGTCAACCTCTTAGTACAAAACACCTGGACAAACCCAGTAATGAGGGAATACAGCCCTCAAACATTCAGTGAATTCAGTTCTTGCCATAGCTGTCAACCTTAGCACAAAAAACCTGGACAAAGCCACTAACAGGGTATTACAGTCCCAAAAATAAGGAAAAATTTCAAATAGTCATCTTATAAACATAAAAAAATGCTATAATAAAAGGTTGTGTTACTATATATTTATTGCTAGAATAAAAAGTTGTTTTACTATGTATTTTCTGAAGACTATGAAGTCTGAAATTCAAATGCCTGTCAATTTTACTTCTGATGGAACAAAAACAATTTTCAGCAGAGGCCCAGGGAGAAATACTGTAGACACGTCTTTGTAAAATGGCAGGATACCAGAGCAAATCCACACAAACACAGAGATAAGATAGAGACTCCACAAAGAAGGCACCACAGCCAAGAATCAAACCACAAATCCTGTAGCTATGAGGCAACAACACTGCCACTGCACCATCAAATATGTCAGAAATTAAATATTCAGAAATCTGAAATTCAAATGCCTGTCAATTTTATTTAACATTTGTTAATCAGGACAGTCTGACTTGGAACAAAAAAACAATTTTCAGCAGAGGCCCAGGAAGAAATAATGCAGACATGTCTTCGTAACATGGGAGGACACAAAAGCAAACCCACACAAACACAGGTAGAAGATATAGACCCCACAAAGAAGGAACCCCAGCCAAGAATCAAACCTGAGAACCTGCAGCTGTGAGGCAACAATGCTACTACTACACCATCAAATATCAAGCAAACAGACCCCACAAAGAAGGAACCCCCAACACTGCTACTACTACACCATCAAATATCAAGCAAATGACCCAACAACAAAGAAGGAACCCCAGCCAAGAATCAAACCTGAGAACCTGCAGCTGTGAGGCAACAATGCTACTACTACATCATTAAATATCAAGCATTGGAGCATTTACAAACCACAGATATTATGAGGAACAGATCAGATCAAATATGAGGCAAAAATCTGCAATTTTTTTTACAAATGGTGGTGGGTAGGGAACTCAAGTTTTTAACACCTGCATACAGGGTACAGCGTTCAAGCCTGAGGTATTTCCTACCACACCACCATGAGCACTTGGGGCATTTTCACACACACACACACACACACACACACACACACACACACACCACTCCATTCAAATAGGCTTCCTAGATTCCAGCATAGCAAAGTATCTGGTATTGAAAGTCTGCAAAACACACAAGTCAGCATCCAAGTCATATTTAATTCACTGTTGCAAAAAGATATTTTCTAGTTTGATATCATGTGACAGTGTCTTAAAATATCAATGGAGAGATTAAAGAAGCAGTCTTAACAACACTCACAAGTTAGAACTGCATGATTAGGTATAATGAGTTATTCATTAAAACAAGATTACATCCGATGATTAGGTAACAATGGATAACATATGATCTAGGGGATATTTAATACATAGTGCAGCTTAGAAAACATTGTTATAACACAACTAAATCTGAGGAAACACTGAGAAATTCCACTGAGGACATTGCCTGCAGTATGTAAGTATAATCTCAGAGTGAATAGAAAGAAATGTGAACCTTCAGGAAACTATTATACAGTAACATAAAGTATTACCTGCAGGCTAGAAATAAGTTGACGAAGAGGTTGGCACAGCCTAAGAACCTGAATTTCCTTTCAGAAAGCTTTATTTTTATGCAAATTATGAGACAGACCAAGTCATTTAACCTGCTTAGTTCTCTTGGGCTACCCTAACACATGAACTTGAACCCACTGGAATTCACATGATGAAAAAAATCAAACAAAAATATGGATACACTGATGCTGAATGTAATTTATATGGATACACTGATGCTGAATGTAATTTATATGGATACACTGATGCTGAATGTAATTTATATAGGTTAATAAAGCATAGCAAAAAACATTAGCAGCCAATGAGCCAGGGTACCTTTTTGGCTGGGCTTGTATAGGCCCCAGGGCCGATAGCCTAGTAACTACCTATGAACCTATGAACCTATGAGCATTTTATGTACTGCTATCTATCCACTGATAGTACAAGTACTGCTTGTTATCTTCCTTTTGTTAAACCACTGATATCTGTTTGTATCTGTCCCACTTATGAACTGCAATACAATTCTCATCAATGTAAATGTGGCATAATTACAAGTGGTCGATGCTTTGGTGGACAAAGGGCTTTAGTGCTAAAATATATATCGCTGTGAGTTTCATTGCAGTGTGTTATATTGTGTCAGACAGAAGAATGTTTTTTAAAGTGGCTTTCTATTAATCCTATCACCTTCATCTTTGTATCTTTAACCACAAGTCTTGATTATATTTTACTACTAAAAATACTTTCCCCTCAGCTATTTTTTGCAGATTTTACATATGTGAAACTCTTATAAAAGCTCTCTTTCTCTTATGTCTACTACAGTGTGCATTGTGAAACATTTAATATTTTCTACATAGGTCTTTTGGTGCATACCATGTACGCTTTTAGAAAGCATCTCCTTTCTGTTCTTGTCTGAGATTTGAATTTGTCTACAATGTTATTATCAGTCTATATACCAGCCGCTTCCCTACTAAACAATAAACACACATCCATTCAAATAGGCTTCCCTACTAAACAATAAACACACACCAGTCCATTCAAATAGGCATACATTCATTCACACACTTCCCTACCATTCTAGACTAAACAATAATTAACACACTTACCTGTCCTTGCTGCCCATTCTCCATAATGTTAATCCAAATGCCCACGCAATAATCCATAGTCCCGCAAGATTCCTGCGATCCAAACCCTAATCCACAGTCCCGACGCTGACTGCTGCTGTTGCAGTCCGGCCCCGACGCATTTTCCCAGTGAGTCTGTGCACTTTAAAAGTGCACAGACGTCTCCTATGTTTCCCTACCTGGATTGCCGGACTACCGCGAGCATGCGCAGTAGACTCGCAGTAGTCTGGACTACTGCGCATCTTGTGCCAAGTCCGTAATTTTAAAATTTTTTTTTTTTTTTTTGGTTGAGGGGGCTGCAGTCCGGCAGCCCGATAGCACGGGCCGCCCCTGCTGTAATGGCATGTGGAATGCATTGTGAAGGTTTTGTCATGGTTAGATGCATTTACACTGCTAAATGAATGCTTGTCACTAGTTTTTAATAAGTTTCCCACCAAAATGTTAAGGGAGACAATCTGGGATGTGGGCTGTCTCATGCACAGTGTCCATGAGCTACTTCAAAAGCTTCAACTCACAGAATTCTCACAGAGAAGCTGAAAGCAGTTAGTTTAACCTTTGACCTAAATATCACACTGACACATCACAGATTCAGGAAGAATACTCTACCAGGAACTGAAATGATACAAATGCGACTATGTGAAGGAAAATGAACTCTTTAACATCTAAATGTGAGTTATTTTATATAATTGCTTAAATATCTATGTTATAATTCATAAAATATGTCAGTTATAATGAGTTTAAATGATGCAGTTTCTTGTAGTAAGTAAATGTCTTATTTTAGAAGGCATAGAAAATGAAACATTTATTTAAGTGTTTTTGAAAATCTACTTAACAGCAGCATAATAATCTGTGTTAAAACTTGTGTTCCAAACATATACATTACTATAACTCATTTAATTCATCTGATTGACAAGCATAAATAATTTTATAACTCTATTCTGGAAGAAATGTCATGTGATATATTTTAAAGCAGTAGGATAGCATGGTTGTAAAATCTGGTTACTAAAATGTGTTTGCTGTGCATTATTTTGTATAAAGCAGACAGATTTATTGTAGGGACAGCAAGTAGGATAGTGCTCAACAAGGACACAACTCAGTGAGATCATATATATATATATATATATATATGTGTGTGTGTGTGTGTGTGTGTGTGTGTGTGTATGTGTGTGTGTGTATGTATGTGTGTGTGATGGCTTTTTTTTTTTTTACAATAATGCAAGTGTTTCTGAGAATCTGCATAACTATGCAGTATGATTTATAACAATTTCTATGAATACAATAGTTTATTCTATTGACAATAATGAGTTTGAGTAAATGCTCATATACAAGCAATTCAAGATTTTTTTTTGGAAGCTGTTAATTGCATTTACATGACAGAAAATAGATGCATCTTAATATATGTAATGTCTGAATCATATTAGCCAAAGTTTTTGATTTAAATGAATGTTAGAACTTATTTTTCTCTCCTCTTGATTTCTAACATCAAGATTATTTGAATGCTATTTGAATACAAGTGTTTTATATTACATAGATCGATATAGTAGTATGAACAGTTTAAAAAAAAAGTTTTATTTAGTTTATATGATGCTGTTTTACCAAATGTGTAGTCTTGTCTTGCTAGACAATTGAATTGAAAACTGTTAACCTCAGTTAAATATAACTAGTATTAAATTGATAAGGTGGTAGCTGAGGTACTGTTGCTTAGGGTAGGGGGTTAACTTGAGTGGTAAATACTACTCTAAGTTGGAGTTTATAACTCCAGGCTGGATGCAAGGTTTAATCCTTACATTATTTTCACTTGTTCATTGTTATTTGTATATAGTTTTGACATCCACAATATATTTTGTACACTCATTGTCACTACAAACAAAATTGAATCCTATACAAAATCCCATAAGAGATTCAATAAATACAGCTATATTTAAAGGTACACCTAAAAGAGGAGATGTAACATTATCTATCTTGTTATTTGTTATTTTGATCATAAGATTCTTGAGTTTTAAAAATGCCAAATGACATCTTTAAAAGGAATTTCTTTAAACATTAATGGATTGAATAATCCGTGTAAAAGGGCAAGCCTAATAAGATACATTAATTTACATAAGGCCAACTTAGTCTTCCTGCAAGAAACCCATCTCTTGAAAAAAGATATTGATAAACTAGCCACAAATAAATATACAGTATTGGTTAGTTCAGAGCACACTCAGAAAAAAAGAGGAGTGGCTATTTTATGGAATAAAAGTATGCCCATTCCTAAAACCATTAAGTCTTATCAGGATGACAAAGGAATGTTTTGTATGGTTACAATACAAATTAATGGGAAGACTTACACTTTAATTAATGTATATTGGATACCTGGAATTGGTATTAATACAGTGAAACATCATCTTGATAAGATCATATCATTCTCTATAGGGGATATTATTTTAGCTGGTGACTTTAATTGTATACTACATGAAAGTGATACTACCACTATAGGGAAAGAAGAATTACATCTAATGCAAAACATTTAAATGATTTTGCTAATTCTTATCATTTGAATTATATTAATAATCAGATAGATTCAAAATCATTACCATACACCTTTTTTCTAACAGATACAAAACTTATTCAAAAATAGATAGGGTCTTTATTTCTAACCAGATGGTAACAGATTTAATTAATTCCAAAATCATTTCATGTCCTATATCTGATCATAATTCAATTGTTTTTGAATTCATGATAAAAAATACTCATAATGTTCAGATCAAAAGGATACCAGCATACTTAACTCAACTAAAAGACTATAAAGAATATATACTTTCAGAAGTACAACATTTTCTAGACATAAATAATACTCCTGAAGTCTCCATTGTCTAGGTTTGGGATGCCTTAAAATCATATCTATATGGACAAAGTATTAGATGGTATAATAATAAAAGGAAATCTTGGGATAAGGAATTGTTAGATATTCAAAGTAAATTAGACTCTTATAAACATAATAATAAAGAAAATATTATGGACAAGAAAGTTATTGAAGAAATAAACAAACTAAATGAGAAATGCAAAGAAATTTTAACTCATAAATTTAAAATAACTTTAGAGAAATACAAGTTTTTGTCTTATTCAATAAGCCCCAAATACTTACATAGACTTAAAAATAAAACAAAAAGGTTGAATAAACAAAACCATATCAAAGAAATATTTTCTCTAAGGAAAAAGAAGAATGTTTCTAGTATACCAGAAATGCTAGATGAATTTAGAAATCACTTTCACAAAATTAACCATAATAACATTAACATGGAACCTAAAGATAAAATAAAGGAGTTTATAACCACAAACATGAATAAAAAGCTTAATAAACAACAGATTAAACTATTGGACAAGAGTATTTCATATACAGAAGTTATTACACAAATAAATAAGCTTAAATCAAACAAAGCACCGGGTAATGATGGTATTATACCAGAGATATATAAAATCCTTTCTAAAAGTACATATTCATTAATACATAAGGTTTTATTTTGGCCCAAACTGAGTTAATAACCCCCCCATCTTGGCAATATACATTTATTTCACCAATTTTAAAACCTAATAAAGATCCAACTAGATGTTCTTCATATCGGTCCATCTCATTACTTAATGTTGATTATAAAATGTTTATGAGTATTTTTGCTGATAGATTGAAGACAATCATTCCTGGCATTATAGATATAGATCAGACAGGCTTCATTGTAAATAGAAATACTTTTGATAATATAAGAAGGACTTTAACATTAATTGATTTTGCAAATAGGAAAAAGAAAGATTTAACACTTATTAGTCTTGATATAAGTTCAGCATTTGATTCAGTAAGTTGGGACTATCTGTTTACCTTACTGAAATGCACAAACTTCTCTGATGCATTTGTAAATCTAATTGAGCATTTATACAAAGGAACGCTGGCTTATATTAAGGTAGGAAGATATGTTTCACAAAAAATACCCATTCTTAAAGGTACAAAACAAGGATGTCCACTTTCTCCACTATTATTCACTTTAGTAATGGAGCCTTGGGCTAATTTGATCAGAAACAGTACTGACATAGAGGGTTTTGAAATAGATGAAAATACAACATCAAAAATTCAACTTTTTGCAGATGATGTTCTAATACATCAGCAGGATCTAATTCTTCTATGCAGTCTTTATTTGATAAAATGATGAATTTTAAAAGTATTTCTAGTTTAATATTCAATGAAGAAAAAACTAAAATACTACCTATATATATACACGAAAAAATATTCTCACTAGTGATTTTACTAAATATGTACCCAATTCAGGTCAGATAACTTATTTAGGTATAATACTATCTAAAGATATTAAATCTATTATATATAATAATTATAATACCTGTTTTCTTAATATACAAAATCTTTTTAATACCTGTAATAATATGTTTTTTACTATGGAGGAGAGACTTACAATTATTAAAATGATAATATTCCCTAAGATTTTATACTTAATACAATCAATAATACTTCCACCTACAAAAATAATTATCAAGAAACTGAATACACTAATGTTAAATTTTCTATGGGCACCTAATAGACCTAGGATTGCATTAAAGAAACATACTAATAGCTGGTCTCAAGGGGGTATTTCTTTTCCAGACTTTAATTTATATACTATCTCTTCTATTGTAAAAGTTATTACTTTATTAATAGATCAGTCATATGTCAAAATGGAAAGATTATTGGGAGCTAATTAGTATGCACTTCATGAAAATCTCCTTAACACATAAAAATATGATTGTAAATAACTCCATGTTATGGTTACTAAAGGAATTTTGTACTTCACCAATTACACCTAAACATATGGTTTGTTACCCATTAAATATTATTATTAGCTATCATAACTTTATATTCATGCACCCTAAGTATAGGGAATGGAATTTTATTGTATTCCCTATAATGTATACTCAGGGTATGCTTTTGTCATCTACTTCTGAAGGAGCTCATTTAGCTATAGATAATGATCTAAAGTACCTGTATCAGCTGATATCTGATAATAAAGTTAAAAATCTAGATTTCTTAAAACAAGAATTTGATCTAAGAGAAACTTGCTGGTTAGAGGTTCAGACCTTTAGACAACATCTCATTAATAAAATAGATCTAATGTCTATAACAGTTAAAGAATCTATTCCAACACTGATTGATTACGTGATATTAAATTTACAACATAAAGTTTCTGATAAAGGTAAACTTTCATACATACATAAAATTATCAGACAAGAAACTTTTTACAGTGTAGATTCATACTGGAATTATTTCACCTCTATTAATGGGGACCCACCAAATCAACAAGATAAACAATATATATTGGAATCTGCGTATAGAACTACGTCTTCCATTGTCTGGAGACTTTATACATGGACATTTTTACATAGATCTTTTTATACACCTTTGATGATGAATAAAATAAATAATAAAGATAATCTATGTAAGAGATGTAATGTAGAAGTTAATGCTGACTGGGCTCATATGTTTTATGACTGTATAAAATTGAAAGAATACTGGAAGTCAATTAATGAATTTTTGCAGGCTCTTTTTACAGATAATTTCATTATTTCTAAATCTCTTATATTATTCAACACACCTGTACCTCAGTTGGATTTCAGATACACCTCCTTCGTTCAATGAATTTAAAAATGTTATGAATATAATGTGCCATATGGAAATAAACACAATTAGGATGAGAACAACTAGAAAAACATCTTATTATATTGTATGGGATAATTTACAAAATTTGTTAAAAAAATTCTAATTTCAATAGCACGGTATTTTAGTTTAATTAATTGATCTGATTGTAGTGGATGTCTTTGTAAATACTTTAGTTGTTTTGTTGAATATTATAATAATAACCTATTTTTAATTACTTGTATAAAATTGTTATGATATTTCTCTTATATGTTAAAACAATAAACCTGTTTTGAAAAAAGAAAAAAAATAAATAAATAATCTGTAGGAAACAGAGAAGAGAAAAAGTCCTTTAATGTGGTCTGCATAGCACATGGAAGACATACCCTTGAGTCTCGTAAGAAGGAAATGAAGTTGCTTTTCTAGTTGAGTCGTATCATTAAACAAGTATGTACAAAATGTGGTATTATATTCTATCATGTGTCTGATGAGGGAGACATATTAGATTTACCCCGATAATCAGTCTGGCTAGATAAAAGGATTTCCTAATGACAGTGAATATATGGTGATCAAAGGACAGATCATTATCAGTGAAAGTGCCAAGGTCCCTAATAACAGTGTACATTTTCAATGGGGTATCATTGCTTTGGTAGGCTCAGAGGTGGTCATGTTTGCCAAAGATCTCAATACTACATTTTTAGTATTTATCTCAACATCATGGTCTAGGCACTACTTGTTTAGATGTGTTTGGTCCATGTGTAGAATCTAGAAATCAGTAGGAGAATTTATGGCATCTCAGCGTTTGCAATCATCCACAAACTTGTTCAGCCACAGGCATGAGATATTGGTCTTGACATTAGATGAGTAAGTACCAAAGAGAAGTGGCCTGAGAAGAGATCCCTGACAAACAGCACTAGTAAAATTGGGTTCTGTCATTAATCTAGCTTTTATCCAGTGGGTGACATAAGGGATTACATTTAATTTGTTTAGCTTTTTGATTGGCAAAATGTGAGCATCAAAAGCCTTGGCCATGTTGTGGCAAGTAATATAAATCAAGTTGTCTGCGATCAATGTATCAGTGACTTGTTCAAAGAAATCCATCAGGTTTAGGAGGAAGGATGTATCTTTGATGAACCCAAACTGGTTTTGGTCACGGGACTATAGAGTACTGAAGTCCTTGTTACTAAGTGCCATAATTGTCTGCACCTCTGAGTTACTGATAAGCCTGGTGAGATGTATAGCTCTATAGTTTCTAGGTCAGTGGTTGTTCCTCCCCTATGGAGTGGGATGACTACAGCAGCTCTTTGTATGGACAACATGAGTCCAGTGGAGAAGCTGAGACAGTGTAGGTTCACTAGTGAATCTATAATGTTCTGCTTGGTACTGAAAAGAAGGTACCCTAACACATTGTCTGGATATAATGTTTTTGGCCTTGGAAAAAGCTCTCAGGATTTGCACTGGAATGATGTGGGTGGGCATGTTAATATGTGGGAGAAAGAAGAGGTTATATAAAGGTGTAAAGTGTGGGCTAAATGTATCCACTAATATGCTGATGTGTCTTTTGGGGACAAGTATGTGTTGTTGATATGTATTAACTCAGTGCATTGCTGGGAATTATTTCTCAGGCTTCTGATATTGTTGAGAAAGGTTTTGTGGTTGTCCATAACATAGATGGCAACTTAGGTTCATAGATTCATAGGTAGATACTAGGCTATTGGCCCTAGGGCCTATATAAGTCTAGCCAAAAGGTACCCTGGCTTTCGCCACCCAAGAAAATAATTTTCCTGTGCCACTGTCGAGCAGCACCACAGAGGTGATCCCCGGGGTGAATTTCCTATCTTCCATCCAATCATCAGGATTTTTCTTGAAGAGTGCTAATGAGGAGCTTTGTTTGATATAGATATGTAGTTTGTTCCAGAGTATAGGAAGTCTCTGTGACAGGAATCTATCCCTCCAGCACATTCTGTTTATTGTGGTGCCAAGGTTTAGGTCCCTAGAGTGTGTAGCTCATAGGGATTGGGATTTCTTTAAGTGGAGAATGTCTAAAAGCTCTGGGTTTGACATAGCTTTGTGTGTTAGGCAGAGATCGCCTCTGAGTAGGCGATATGTGACGGAGTAAAGCTGCAGTTTGTTTAGACGGTCTGAGTAGGGCATCTGTTTGAGGCTAGTAATCCTCTTTGTGAGGTATTTCTGTGGCCTTTCCAGTTGTTCTAGATATCTTGTGAGGTACATACCAAAAGGGGCATTGTACTCTATAATGGGTCTAATGAGTGACAAGTAGAGGGGAACAATGACCTCTTTTTTCTTGGATGAGAAACCTTTTGTGATGAGGTGTGCCATGTGAAAGGATTTCCTGACTACTGTGGCAATGTGATTATCAAAGGAGAGACTACTGTCTACCTGTGTCCCAAGGTCTCTTATCACACTTTCGGTGTTAATTAGACTACTGCCTATGTGGTAGTTCATGGGTACAGAGTTTTTACCAAAAGGGATGACAATGCACTTTTTCGCATTGAGCTTGAGGCCATGGCTTTGACACCAGGCATCTGTCTCAGCGAGGCCCTTTTGTAGGACGTCCACATCTTTTGGAGTTTTGATTATGGCTCCTAGTTTGCAGTCATCTGCGAACTTCATTAGTTAAAGACCTTCTGTGTTAGCCTGTACTTCAGAGACATAGATGCCAAACAGGAGAGGACCCAGGACTGAACCCTGTGGTACTCCACTTGTCACTGGTCTGAAGTTGGATTTGGAGTCTGCTACTTTCACAGTGTAGGTTCTGTCAGTGAGCTAGTTGGCAATCCATCTTGTGACATAGGGATTTATACCTAGTTTAGTGAGTTTATCTATAATTCCAGAGTGGGGGATGGTGTTGAAAGCCTTGGCGAGATCTAGATAGGCTGTGTGAATGACCTTACCCTCATCTATGGCTTTGGTGACTGCTTCAAAGAAGTCTATCAGGTTTAGGAGACATGATCTGCATTTTACAAACCAGAACTGGGTGGGGTCCTGGGTTTGGAGATTACCAATGTTATTGTTTATAAGTTCCATGATAATACGTTCCATAGCCTTGCAGACCAGGCTCGTTAGGCTAATGGGGTGGTAGATTCCGGGGTCTGTGGTGGCTCCTCCTTTTTGGAGTGGGATAACCGTCACTGTGCGCCATTCAGTGGGCACATAGCCTGAGGTGAGGCTATGATTGAACATGGTACTTAGGTGGGGTGCCATTTTGTTCTGTAGTTCATGTAGAACACAGCCTGGGATGTTGTCAGGTCCCATGGATGCTGTGTTCTTGGCTTTGGATAGTGTGTTTTTTACCTGTGCAGCTGTGATTACAGGAACTTTGCATTCTTCTGGTATAGAGATGGGCCGTTTAGGGGATGACAGGGGGGTAAAGTTAACACTGAATCTATCTGCCAGGATGTTGGCAATATCAGCTGGTTCTGTATATTTAGTGCCATTGTGCTGTAACTCAGAGCAGATTTGAGTGTTGCAATTGAGATTCTTGACATAGCTATAGAATGCTTTGTGGCTGTCTTTAGAGTCAGTGGCGATTTTGTTTTTGTAACTTGCTTTGGAGGATTTTATGAGGGATCTCAGCTTCTTACTGAGGCTGACCAGGAAGTTTCTCCAATCAAGGGATTTTACTCTTTTTTGCAACAGTTTCTTTCTTCTGTTGTAGAGTTTGTTTATGGCAGGGGACCACTTTGGAGGATAGCATCTTGGTTCTGTTAGGGATTGCACGATCCATGCACTCATGTAAGTGCTTATAAAGTGCATTTGTGTAGGATTCAGCAATCATACCTCTATTGTCCTTCAGCATGGGTGTCATGAAGTTTGCCATTTCTGTCTTAAGAAACATGAAGTTGGCTTTGGAGAAATTTTTTACTGTGGTTTCCCTAATGGGGGTGGGGGTGGGGGAGGGATGTGGATGTCTAGGGTGATTAGCTTGTGGTCGGATCTGACCAACGAGGAATTGACCTCTGGTGTGGCGCACCAGTTGCCCCTGTTGGTAATAAAAAGGTCTAGGATATTGCTGCCCCTAGTGGGGGTTTGGATAAGTTGATCCAAGGCATTGGAATTTTTGAATTTCAGAAAACGATGAGCACAAGAGTTGGTACATGAGTTGTTTTCCCAGTTAATGGTGGGGTAGTTGAAATTGCCCATTATTAGGATGTTAGGCTGTACCCTAATATTTTCCAGTGTATCAAGAAATGAGGAGTGGGAATCCTGGGGCATGTTGGTTGATCTGTAGCAAGCTACAATTTGGATTGTGGTCTTGCCCAGAGTTAGTTGCACTTGGATAATCTCGGATGAATTATGCTGAGTAACTAGCCTGGAGGTGTGGATATCCTTAATGAATATAGACACGTCTTCGCCTTTAGTGTTTCAGTCCAGGTTAGGTGGCCAAAAGTTGTTGTATGAATTATAGCCTGGTAATGCAGGGGTACTCTCTGGAGCCTTAACCCAGGTCTCTGTCATTGCACAGATGTTGATGTTCTCCATTTTAAGGAGTGCCTCAAGTGAGTGCATTTTGAGGTTTAGACTTCTAGTACTGAGTAGCAATACCCTCAGACTCTTCTTGCTTGTACCTGTTATGGTGGTGAATTTGTCATTTGAACCTTGCCTAAAAAATGCACTATAGGGGTGGCTAGAGCCTTAGCCAGTATCCGGAATCCCAGGAGCGACAGGTGCAGACCATCTTTGGCAAAGCATCGTGGTTTGTCGATCATGTCATCCCAAGCAGACAAATACTGGATCCCCTTAGAATGACACCAGAAGCTTAGTCAAATGTTGAAGTCAATCATTTTGTCCTTGTACTCTGGTATCATTTTGGGTGATGGCAGGATGATATTCAGGGCTAGGATTACCTGCCTGGGCTACAAGATCAGACAGCTCCTCCATGTCCCTTATCATGTAGTCCAGGGAAGTACGTCTCAGGTCATTCACACCAACATGGATAATGACAGAGTCATATTTGTACTTGTTGTGGAGTGACCTGAGTGCATGCGTTATGTGATGGATCCTGGCACCCGAAAGGCAGCTGACAGTAACTTTCTCCTTGTTTAGCCTGGTGAGTGGAACATCGGTGTGCCTGACTATAGAGTCACCTATGACTAGAGTGTTGGGTACGTTGTTATGCCTTATAGGCTGAGGTTGAGTACTGAGTTTGTGGGCTATGTGTCATTTGGGTTGTGTTGGGGGGTGGAGGTTGCTTGTGTTTCTGCTTTGGAGGTCCCTGTTGCTTGGGCAGGTTTTTACTGAGAGCCTCTGTGAATGTAGGTATCTGTTTATTGTTTCTATGTGTGTGTTTTGGTGGTGTAGGTTTTAAGGGACTATGTGCTGAGTGTGGTGTGTTCCAGTGTTTACCTTCTCCTCTTGACTGTCTAGTCCAGTCTTAGGTGAAGAGGACTTATCTTCCAGTTTGGCTATATAAGTGCATCTCTGACAGGTTGTCGTGTTGGGTGGTAGGAGAAGATGGTTGTCTGTGTACATGAGGCAATTGCTGCATTGCCCGAAGATTCCCAGATTCATCAGGTATACAGGAGAAAAAAACAGGAGGTGACCCTTAGACATGCCTGGATAAGTGCTTATTTGTTAAGTACTAGAAACTGTTTTCCTCTAGACAGTGAGGAAATTTGAGTGTTGTAGTAATTTGTAGCTTATTTAGTGCTTACAATAAGTTCTGAACAAGTGCTGAGCTCAAAGAAACAGACTTGAGTGCTGAAACTAAAAAAAACTGGCTAGTTCTAAGAAACAAAATTAAGCTAGAAGGCTTCCCTCCATCACAGAAAGGTTTGATGGCTTAGAAGCCCACAAATAGTCTTGGACACAGCAGATCTGTATCCAGACTAGACTACCCACAGGAAAGGCAGGAAACAAGCTTATATATATATATATATATTTTTTAAGTGGAAAGAGAGAAAGGAGGAGCAGAAACTAAGCTGATTGGCCTTCTTAAATGTTCTCCCTGTATTAGATAGAATGAAGTAATGACACTAGACTCGGAGGAGGGTCCCAGATCAATATTACAGTAAGGACGGGCAACTGCAAAGCCACCAACTATAAGAACAGCATATCAATAGGGAAGGAGGGTGGGAAACTAACTGCAGAAATGTTTCTCACAGCAGAAAAGCAGCAGTGAGCCTTCAAATGAAAGTTTTAAACAACTAAAGCTGCCTCTAGAGAAAGCTTTTAACTGCGAATAAGTTATCAGAATCAAACAACCCAACAGATGCTTAATAAAAGTGGACAATTTCCAGTTAATACCTCACACACAGTGAAACTAGCGATAAAAATATACAGTAGACAAAGTGCTATAAATAACTAAAAAAAATAAGCAAAAAAAACCAGGATACTTAATGTTATATATTATAGATCCGAGTTTGCTCAGTGTCCTTCCTTCGATTAGCTCAGTATGAAATGGCAGAAACACTCTCAAACTTCTTAGCTAACAGAAAGTTGAAACCTGAGACAACTTTAAAAAAAAAAAGCTCAAAAGAACCAATGAGGTGCTTAGTCTAAGCTGTATTCCAGGTGACCACAGTCAGCCAATGACCTTAAACAAGTCTCTCTCACTGAAATGCCTGATGGCTTTGGCTAAACCAATATGTCTTTAAACTTTTAAAGGCCAAAAAACAAAACACAATCCAAAAAAAGGCCTCTGTTGCAATGAGATGAAGAAAGATAAAAAATTCCAAATAAGCAACTAAGAAGTGCTTAAAAAAAGAGATCTTTAATTTAACAAATAAAAATAAAAATAAATCAGATACATCCAGTAAATCAAGCGCTTTCGTCTCCAACCATTTGGAGACTTTATCAAGACAGAGCATACCCCAACTACTAGTAAATTTATAATACAAAGTTAATTACTGAACCAATCAACATCCAAGGTTCATGAATCATTCATGAGCAATGACTATTCCTACAATTTACATCTACTAATGTCAAATAACCACACATAAAACATTCATCATCCTACATATTACCCACTATAATACATGTAAATACACAACTAAAAAAATGCATTATTAAAAAATCTAATAAAAACTCAACATTTTCTATATGTTGTACACCTCAAATAACCCCAGTATATTATAGTATAAATACATGCATAAATACAGTATAAAATTCACCAGTGTATACATATAAGACATAAAAATAATGCATATGTTTCAACTATTAAGAATTAAAGAACATTTCTTTAAAAGCATCATCTGTCTAAAGCTTTTAATCTTAAAAATCAAGTAATTGCAACAGATTCATTTAAGCCTGGCCATTGAGTTGCATTCGTTCTCAACTGCCATAAGGCCGCATTTCTCTCCAAATATAAAGTCCAAGGACCACCTCTTGGGTCTAGTTCAATAACTTCAATAACAGTGAATTTAAAGTCATGTCCAGGCCATTCAATACAATGTTTTGCAAGGGCATTGGTTTCTTTTTTCCAGTCTTATATCCCTCAAATGCTCATAAATATGTTTTTTAAGTTTCCTTTCTGTCTTTCCAATATAAAAACAAGCACATTTGGAACAGAAAGCACAATAAACCACCTTCTCAGTGTAACAGCTGCACTTTTTTTGTAAAGAGACCTTTATACCATTTATGTTAAATTTTGACCCTTCCTTAATATATTGGCAATAATTGCATGCCCCACACTTCTTCATATGGCCCCCATTCAGAATCTGGTAACTCCTTTCAAAGATGTTCTTTAAGGTTTGTCCCTTTCTATATACCACAATAGGCTTCTCACATATGCTTTGTCTAATGTCATTACTTGAGGTCAAAATTATCCAATTTTTTTCCAAAATCCTAAAAGTTTCTTTACTATCAAGATTATAAGAAGTGATAAAAGCTGAACGAAACTTTCCATTTGCTTGCACTTGTTGAACAGGTGTCATAACATTCACATTAACATTGCTGTCCGTATTGACAGAACCAACATTCAAATTTAAAACCATATGCCTGTTCCCTTCATTGCCAGAGTGCACCATCTCCGAATTCACTATAGCATGATAAAATCCTCTCTCTCTCTTATTAACTACTTTCAACATTAAGTTGTTAAGTCCAATGGATATTCTCTTTTAAGAAACATATCTTTCAACAGTTCACATTCATCCAAGAAAGAGTCAAAACTAGACACCATCCAAGCAGCTCTAACAAACTGCCCCTTAACAACTGCTCTTTTTTGTTTGAAGGGATGGCTACTGTCAGAATGTAAAAAACTGTTTGAATATGTTTCCTTCCTATAAATATATGACTCAAAATTCCTTAAGACTGTAATTTTTGTCAGTTTAACATCCAAATAAGAGATTTCATCGGGATCAATATTATGGGTGAATCTTAAAAAAGCTGTTGAATTATTTATGTGAGTTATAAATTCATTAATTATCTCATTTGGTCCATCCCAAAATATAAAAATATCATCCAAAAATATTGCATACATTTTACAATGTTGATAATAAACTGAATTAATAACAAACTTTTTCTCCCATTGTAGCATCACCAAATTAGAATACAAATCACCACATGGAGAACCCATAGCAACACCAACTGCTTGGATAAAGAATTCACCATTAAAAAATATACAGTTATTTTTCAACACAAGTTCAAATAGTTGTTCGTATACATTAATTTTGGTTGTGATACTCCTTTTTCCAATAAATAGTCACATGCCCATTCAATACCAGTATCATGGGGTATTGAGGTGTACAAATCCTTCACATCAATGGTGATGAATACACCTGTCTCACTGTATTCTAAATTATTAACGCTTTCTAAAAAATCCAATGATTCCTTACAAATAATAGTTTCTTCACTAACAAAACATTTCAAATTAATATCCAAGTATTTTGCTATGGGATAAGTGATAGAACCACGTCCATTCACAAGAGGGTGCATAGGTGGATCTACCATATTCTTGTGTAGTTTTGGTAATCCAAATATACAAGGAGTTTTTGGATGATGCACTGTCAGGTAATTGTACTTATCTATAGAAATTGAGCCTTCAATAAATAGGTCCATTAATTCATTTTTTACTTTGATATAAATGCCATTTAACTCATTAATAGAGATTTTCCTACATGCATCACTCAAAAGAATATTATTCATCCTTGTATTATAATCATCTAGGTCCATAATGACAATTCCACCACCTTTATCTGGTTTTATAATCTGCACATCTCTATTAGTTCTAAGTTTGTTTAGACCATCCATCTCACTTTTACTTAAGTTAGGTGAGTGTGCATTTCTGTGCATATTTCTAACATCTATTTCACAGATTTTATCAAACATCGCTAACGCAGGGTGCAGGGGTGGGTTGAACGTGCTTGAAATGTGCAAAGGGTTACTTACATATTCAACAGATTTAAATAAGACAGTTACATTCAACTTCCTATCAAAATGTCTGATATCAATTAATGTCTGTGCAATGTTAACATTTTTGGCTGGAATAAATGATAAACCTCTAGAAAATAAATCACAATCATTAACATCAAAAATACATGAAGAAAAATTATATACATTAAAGTCATTTCTATAATTCTTTAAAATAACACAGTTATTCAACATATGCTCATTCTAATTCAAGTCCATTCCCGATATCCCCCCCGATAATACATTTGTCCCCCTCAACCTCTGTTTGTAGGAAAAGTCCCTTGATTCTGCACATTCTGGTTGTTTCTGTCTCTCAGTCTTTCTGATCTCCTCAGTGGGGGAAAGTTGTCTTGATCTAAAAAATGTTCCTCATTATTCCCAGAGGCTCCATCATTATAATTATGGTTCTCCATATTCCAAGCTTCTGACCGAGGGGGGTAGGGATAAGCTGTGTTTGAACAATATTGAGCCCTATCCCTCTCTATTTTCTTCATCTTCCTAGCTTTTATTGAAACCATTTCTTGTTCAATAGATTTAAATATTCTGTTGTAGTCAAAAATATTGTTGTCATGAGCCACATCTTGCACAATCCTGTTGTCCAGTTCAGTCACGTCTTTTATTAAATCTTTCAAAATTAATTCATAATGTTTGATAACTAGCTCCATGTACTCTAAGCCATGTCTATCAAACATACTAATCAAATCCTTATGGAAGCATGGACTAGTTATTAGCCCTGTGGGAAAGTGCCACATGCGCAAACCCTTAGGCATAAGTTTAAGCTTTAAACATTCTTTAAAGTATGCATTATCAACATGAATCTTCGTAATTTTAAGTAAAATGTGGCCTAATTTGTACAAACTGTTGTAAGAATCAGTACTTACAGGTGAAGGTGTAGAAAAAGCCATCTCCTCTCCTAAACATTCGGTCATTCTAATGGGATTAAAGTTAACCTGAGCATCTTCACGAGCATTTCTTCTTAAACCAAGATGTCCCTGAATATGTGCTCAGACACACAGCCTCCACAAACACTAGGCCCAAAAACAAGCCTGTGGACAATGCTACAAATATCCACACTACTTAAAAACAAACTGCAGAAATGTTTCTTACAGGTGAAAAACAGCAATGAGCCTTTAAATGAAAGCTTTAAACAGCTAAAGGAGCCTCTAGAGAAAGCTTTTAACTGCAAACAAGTTATCAGAATCAAACAACCCAACAGATGCTTAATAAAAGTGGACAATTTCCAGTTAATACCTCACACACAGTGAAACTAGCTAGAAAAATATACAGTAGACAAAGTGCTATAAATAACTCGAAAAAATAAGCAAAAAAACAGAATACTTAATGTTATATATTATAGATCCGAATTTGCTCAGTATCCTTTTGTTAAATAAAAACAAATGATAACAACGCAGGAGGCTCAGATGCAAAAGTTTACTAGTGTACACCAGGAGGCAAAAAAAAAACATACAATACAAGTATAGAATTTTGTCTGACATGATGCAGGAAATACACAGTTTTATATAGTCTTACATTCAAGCTGTGCCCACTTTACTGACGTGGTTAGTCACAGGGCACCTACATCACTATGGTCTACAATATTCTATTCATAAGAAAAAGCTGATGTTATACATTTTAAAAGTCTTCCCATGGGAATAATACAGCCTTGCAAAGCACCTGGTTAGTTATAATGTCTTTCTGTAAAATGTTACTCTTTCAAGGTCTCAGGCCTGCTCGAATACAATAGTTGGTTCAGTCTTGTAATATACTTCTTTGTTCTTCTTGCAACATTACTTTAGCAGCTGTGTCTTATCTCTGATAATATTCACAAGGCCAATTATCTCAGGGGAAGGAAGAAGAATTTTCAATGCTTTATACATTTAATTTTCCTGACCCAGCAGATAATCATTAGTGAAAAACATAAGCTTGCTGAGCTGGCTACTGCCAGGGTCAGAGTTCAAATACACTGCAGCTCCAAAGCTTCAAGCAATTGCATGTAAAATCATTCTTATTGCCATATTGTAAATAGAATAAAATGCATTATATACTATTTGCTTTTAAACTAGCACTTTATACATGTTCAAATACATATTTTTCTAACATTTTCCTCCCTTTTAATACTTTTTATTCTATTCAGAAACATAAACAATGTTATATCGTCCTTTAGCCTTCTCCTTTAAGGACTTTCAACTAGGCAAGTCATTTAGTTTATATTTCAGAAAGTGTTTTGTCTGGAACCAATAGTTTCAGTTCAATGTCTTGGTACAAAGTCTCAGTTACAGATATATCAACAAAATCTTTGACTAATCTTTTCATACAGGGGATCCCACAACAGACACATGCTCCTAATAGGAGCAGACCAACACAAATAGCAATCAAAATATTCATTAGGATAGAACCCCACCCACCAAATAGATTCTGGAAAAAGTTCGTCAGTGGGTTTGGGCCTGGTTCAGTCATGGCCGATACTTGCTGTATTACCTCTAGGTGATCATTGATCTCATGTCGATTGTCTGGTATGAACGCACAGCATTCTTCTTTGATAAGCGCGCACGCACCACCTCTCACCGCTAGGGTGAAGTCAAGAGCCATTCGATTTTGTAGCACAACAGTTCTCATTGCATTCAATTCATCAGTCACTAGTTCGAGAGCAGAAAAAGTTGTGTTACTCATTACTTCGAGAAGCTTCGACAGTTTTCTCAACTCCCAGATCGATTTGACTGCTCCATATGCTGGAAGTATTCCTGCCCAGGATATAACACTGTCACTCAAGTCCATATGAGTCAATTTTTCTTTATCTTTCACGGAATGATGATCCTTCCAACCAGCTTCGATTTTTCCCACTGGATTTACAGGCTTTCCGATTGGATCCTCAGGTTTTCGGGCTACATCTCTTACATTTCGTATCTTATCCAGAGGTAATTCTGCAGTATGCCTTATAGCCGGAACCAGATAACCCAAAAAACAACTGCCCGACCAATTCTCAGGTAGCCATTTGTATGCTTTTTTCCCACAAACAAAATAACAGTTTTCTACTTTAGTACTGATGCGGGTTAATTCTGAATGAAACATTTTCTTGTCTATAACAGACAATTGTTTATGCAAGACAGGATTTCTCTGCACATCACTTAATGTTGTTTTCATTAAGCTCAAATATGAATCATAATTTGTGTTACAAACAGTGCCTTTATCTTTAGCTTTAATATAGCATTTATAAGATATAATTATGTTACAGTTACTCCAACCCACTTGGAGTGTATCATTCTTATAGAAACATACAACTCCTCTCTGTGTAATAGGCAAATACAATGCAAATTTGTCCTGTGATCTTACAGAACCTGTATTAAAAAGTAAATTTTCCCAAGTCTCATTTATCCCCAAGGGGACAGCGGACATCAACAGTCCTCCATATGCTGTCGGTATGGCAGTACAAACCCAGCAGTTTGAAATGTTCATAGTCTCTACATATACACGCTTCATAGCTAGGTATGTGTTAAAGTTTGGATGCCAGTCTATAGACAGTTCATCACGTTTCTCCACTTTCACTTGTGTGGTTATATGTAGGAAGAACCACAACAAAAGGAAAGTCATTATAATCATAGTCAATAAATGCATAGTTAGCAAGATGATTAAACAATATCTTCGAGGTTGATCTGTATTTTTACTCATTTTGCTCTTGGCCATCCTGCCTTTGTTGTGTGTCAGTCACAAAATGTTTATCAAGCTGAAAATTCTTTACCGGTTTACAGTGCATCAGATGGACCCAGGACGACCTCTCAGCAACTTTGACTGCAGTAGGCATCGCCAACAATACCTGGTACGGTCCTTCCCACTTTGGACTCATCCAATTTTTCCTCTTCGTGACCTTCAGCCACACCCAGGACCCTGGGGTCAGCACCGCTTCCAATGGTCTGGTCTGTCCTCTATCTGAAAAAGAGTTCAACTGCAAAACAGTTTTATTTGTTAACAGTTTCCTCATATAGCTAGCTAATGAGCTGTCAGCCTCTAGTTCTGCAGGCATGAGAGCTTTCCACTGTGGCACATAATATGCCCTTCCAAATATCACTTCAAAGGGGGTCAAACCCTTTACATTTGGAACTGTTCTCATGCTCAGCAGTGCCAAAGGCAAACAGCAAATCCAATTCTTCTGTGTTTCATTTATTAACTTCCTCAACTTGCTTTTTAAAATTCCATTGTACCTTTCCACCAGTCCTGCAGACTGTGGGTGGTAAGCACAATGATTCTTCAAGGAGATCCCAAAGAATCTCCCAAGTTGGTGAATCATCTGATTAACAAAGTGTGTCCCATTGTCACTATAGATTCTTTCCGGTATGCCAAATCTAGGAATTATTTCTTTTATTAGGGCTTTTGCCACTGTTGCTGCATCCGGATTTTTAGTTGGAAAAGCTTCTACCCATTTGGAAAACATGTCTATAATTACTAAGCAGTATTTTTTCCCTTCACATTTATTCAATTCTATGAAATCCATACAGATAGTATGGAACGGATATGGTGGTACAGGAAAACTCCCTTGCTTGGGTTTGAATGCTCCTTGTGCATGATGTTTATTACAAATATGACATGCTGCACAAGATTTTTGTGTAAAGTTTGTGAATCCATATGTTTGGAATATTCGATTTACTAACTGTACCATCCCCCCTGTTGAGACATGGCACTTCCCATGGCTCAACAAAGCTGCATATCTAAATAAATTAGATGGCAATATTGTTTTTTTTCTCTTTGGAGATATACAGTCCATTTTCGAGGATTGCACCTCGTTTCTCCCATTTTTATTTCTCAGCTTTTGTAGTTAATGTCTGCATCGTTTTTATCATTTCTAAATCTAAAATCTCAGAGGGTTGTAATTCCTCAGTTAAAAGTAAAGTTTCTGAGTCTGAGGCTGCTTGCTTTGCAGCTGCATCAGCTTTTGCATTTCCTTTTGAAATTGCATCCTGTTGTTTTGTATGAGCTAAACATTTACAAATAGCTACTTTAGTAGGTAACTGAATGGAATCTAACAAGTTCAAAATAAGTTGCGCATGATTAATCGGTTTGCCAGTAGATGTTATCATTCCCCTATTTTTCCATTGCTGTGCAAAAACATGCACTGTAGAGAAAGCATACTGACTGTCAGTATATATGTTCACACATTTATCTTTCGCTAGAGTGCAAGCCCGTGTTAAGGCTATCAGTTCTGCTGCTTGAGCAGACAGGTTATGCTGTAAGGGTTGGGCTTCTAAAATCTTTGTATCTGTGACTACTGCATACCCTACTAGATTTTTCCCTGTAGGACCCTTTCTGCATGAACCGTCCACATAAAATGTCACCTCGGCATCATCCAAGGGCATATCAGTGAGGTCTTGTCTGGGGAAAGTTATTTGCTCAATTTCCTGCAGGCAACTGTGTGGTGTGCCATCTGCAGGAGTCAGAAGTAACGTTAATGGATTTAATGTTGTACAACGTTCAATTACCATATGAGGTTGGCTCAGCAGTATGGTTATACATGAAAGATGTCTAGCAGGAGATAGATATGCTATTTTCTCTTGCAGTAAAATTATTGCGACTGCATGAGGCACTCTCAATGTGAGAGGGTGGAACAACACCACTGAGGCCGAAGCCTGTACTGCCATTGCAGCTGCGACTACTGCTTGCACACAGTGAGGCAACGATCGTGCCACTGGATCTAACTGTGATGAATAGTAAGCTATGGGGCGTTGCTTATCCCCATGCTGTTGCGTCAAAACTGACGTCATGTATCCCTGTTTACAATCTACGGTCTGAAAAAATCTTTTGCGGTAATTTGGAAGTCCTAAAACTAGTGATGAAGCTATCAATTGTTTTAGTCTGCAGAAAGCTGTTTCTGCTTCAGGTGTCCATTGTAATACATCTTGTGCTGCCATTGGTGTTTTATATATTAAATCAGCCAGTGGAGCAGATTCTAAAGCATAGTTTGATATCCAGCTTCGACAAAAATTAGTCGTTCCCAAGAAGGAAATCATTTCCCTCTTGGTTGCTGGTTTGGGTGCCTGTAAAATCGCTGTTTTTCTGTCTTCGTCTAATATTCTACCTTCATTGGATATTACATATCCTAGGTATCTAACCTGTTTTCTCCAAAGTTGTAACTTACTTTTGTTTACTTTGTGTCCTTGTGTTGCTAAAAATTTCAATAATGCTATCATATCTTCCCTGCATTGATGCTGGGTAGGGGCTGCTAGCAAGATGTCATCTGCATAAAGTAGAATCTGACTACCTCCTGGTGGAGTAAACCCTGCCAGGTTACTTGCCATTTCTTGTGCAAATATCATTGGACTTTCACAATATCCCTGCGGTAACCGAGTATAGGTATATCTTTTACCCTGAAATGTAAATGCAAACCAATGCTGGCTATCAGGATGTATAGGTATTGAAAAGAAAGCATTGCTTATATCTACCACAGTAAAATATTTTTGTTGTGGTTTCAAATCATTCAACAAGGTGTGTGGGTCTGGCACCGTAGGTGCTCTGGGTATTATTGCATTGTTTACATCTTGTAAATCCTGTACCATCCGCCATTCCCCATTTGCTTTTTAACAGGAAATAGAGGGGTGTTACATGGTGAATCCAGAGATTCTACCAGTACTCCTTCCTTGAGTAATGCTGCTATTATAGGCTTGATTCCTTGCTCTGCATCTTTCCTCAAGGGGTATTGTCTTTTTTGTGGTCTAAATGCCGATTTTGGTGTAATAGTTACTGGTCCTGCTGTTTGAATAAGTCCTACATCTGATTTACCTGTTGACCAAAGAATATCTGGTATATCACACAAGGCTTTTTCTTCTTCTTCTTCTAATAAGAATGCTAATCAGCTGTCTTCACTAGTTTGTAAGTGTACAGCTGGATGTGTCTGTGTCAGCCAATTCAATTTCTGTTTTTGTATTCCCTGTTCTGATAATTCTAAATCAGTTTGTTTTTCCCATCTTGTTACTTTTTCTCCTAAGTCTGCCCATCTCACATCCTTATTCTTTGTCAAGCTGACATGTGGTAGTCTATTAGATTTGTACAGTGTCATGAATTCCTGAGGTAATGAACAGCTTACCACACTGTTTCCTTCAGTATCCCAATACAAGATCCGTAATACTAATCTGTTAGCAGGATTTTTGAACAACTCTTGCTCATATTCTTTATCAGGTCCTGGCATGCTACAGTAGTATAGAGTACAATGTAAAAAATGCTGTTGGTCAATGTCAAGGGAGGGGGCCTTACTGATGGCTACATTCATCAGTTCTTCGGTTACTGCCCCTGGACCAGTCGTAACTAGGTCCTGGCTGTACCAGTAAAAAGTTTCACCCTCCGGTCGCACCACAAAAGTATCCATTTGTCTTTGTGCTTCCATACCCTGCATAGTAGGAACTACCGCTATGCCAAATATCTGCATAAGATCTCTTCCCAGTAAGTTTACTGGACATTTTGCAGAAACTACAATTTTACTTTTCTGAGTCATACCTGAAACAGGGTCAGTTATTGCTATATCATGGGAGAGTGGCTCCCTATATAGTTGTCCATTTGCTGCTTTCACTAATATATAGTCAGGTGATTCAGAGTATTCTGGTAACTTTGAAGGGTGTATCAAAGTACGTGACGCTCCTGAGTCACACAAGAATTTCACTTCCCTTCCTTCCACCAGAAGTGTAACTTCCGGTTTTGTGTCTGCTAAATAGAGCTCCAAGCTCAGTAATGCCAAATCTAAAATTTCACTCTCTTCATCCTCTACATCTGCTTGCACTTCCTCTGTTCCTTCCACTACATTTATGTTTGTCCTTTGTTTGTTAGTCTTTCCTGATGATTTCTGATTTTCATCACTATCATATAGTCAGACCTCATCACCTTTGTTTTCTGTAGTCACCTTTTTATTTAGCCTGCAATCCCTTGCTAAATGTCCTTTCTTACCGCACTTAAAGCACTCACCTTTCTTTTTTCTCTCTTCAAAATCTTCTGACCTTTTGTCAGATTGTCTATTTCCCTGGGTATTTTTCTTACCCTTTTTACCTGACTGTACTACAAAGACCTCTGCTCCGTCTTCAGCTGTGAAGACCTGTGTCTTCTTTTTCTTTTTACTGTTAAAGTGTCTTTCAGCATGTCTAGCATATTCAAGTAAGGCTTGTAGCCTGCTTGTTCGATGATCTATCATATGCTTTGTAATAAAGCTACTGATAGGTGCAATGCAACCTTTCAAAAACATATTTTTCAGTTGCTGTTCATATGAGCTATCATGTGTCTGACTTTCAGGAATAGCCATACCACTATGGTTATTGAAACATTCCAATAATCTACCATAGTACCCATCTACAGTTTCATTTTCTTGCTGTATGCATTGATTAATGCAAGTCCAATCTGCTCTAGGTTTCCATTTTTCAGAAATTCGGTCTGTAAGACATTTCACTCTGTTGTCTAATTCTGCGTCACTATGTGGGAGTGGTTTAAGCTCTGCATTACGAGGATTCCAGGTGCCACAAATCATGTGCCAGTCTGGACCCACAATCTAACTACCTTTTCTACTTCTTCCCCATTCAAGTGGTAACTTAGTCTCATACCTTGTAAATCTTGTAAAAACTTTGTGTAATTAACTTTTGGATGAGGGATTCCCTCTGTAGCTTTCCGAATATCTTCTGGTGTCCATGGTCTATATACTAGGAGAGTTGGGTCCTGCCCTTCCTGTCCTGCCTGAGGATTTGGTACCTCGATTAGTGGACAGATTTCTTCCTCACTCTCTTCTAGTGTGTTTCTCCCTATTTGATATAAGTCTGTGTCCCCAAGTGTTTTACGTGTCCGGGACCTAGTTTCAATAGGATCTCTAACAAATGGTTTTAGTGCTCTTGTAACTTCAGGATAACGTGGAGGTGGACCAGCTTGTCCTCCTACTTCATATCCTGAAAAAGGCATTAGAGGGGGCGGAGGGGGAGGGGCCATCGCTATTACTGTATTATTATCCTCTTTGTCTAAAAATAATGTTTTTGCATTTTTAGTTTTCTGTTCCCTTCGGTTTACTTCCTCAATCCACCTGTGTGCCTGAGGAATGCCTAATCACTGTTGTTTTTTTGCCTGACCTTCTGCATCAGATTTAAGCTGTTTTAAAAGTTTAACTAATGAAATCTTGTTTAATTTACCGTCAAATCCGTATTTATTAACCCATTTTGTATAATACCTTACATTATCTGCCCGTTGTGATTGCATATATTTTGCATCATCAGTTAGGGGCGGATCTCGCGATTTTTTAGTGCACTGATTTCCCATTTTAAGAAAATGTTACGTAACCCTTTTCACCATGTGGTATTTCAGTTCCTTACACAGTTTATCTAGAATAACTGCCTACCTTATTCTGTTTCCCTGATCTCTGACAAAATATACAGTAATTTCCTTTTGTCCCTGATCTGTGTAACAAATCTCTGACAATGACATTTACTGTAACCTAGTCCCTGATCTAAAACAGAAAAAAGGCAAATATCTTCCTACCTGAGCCTCCTGGGTCGACCAGTTCGAGACCGCTCTTCGGCCGCAGATCAGAAAGTGGCCAGCCTCTCAAAACGACAATTCAGTCGGAGGTCTTTGTGTTTCAAGAAGAACCGTTTCGGTAGCTTCTCCTGCGCAGTATTCGACCACCGGTACACTCTGATCTGTAGCTGTCTGAGGGCTTCCGGTCAAGGAGGACCAAACTGTTAAATAAAAACAAATGATAACAACGCAGGAGGCTCAGATGCAAATGTTTACTAGTGTACACCAGGAGGCAAAAAAAACATACAAGTATAGAATTTTGTCTGACATGATGCAGGAAATACACAGTTTTATATAGTCTTACATTCAAGCTGTGCCCACTTTACTGACGTGGTTAGTCACAGGGCACCTACATCACTATGGTCTACAATATTCTATTCATAAGAAAAAGCTGATGTTATACATTTTAAAAGTCTTCCCATGGGAATAATACAGCCTTGCAAAGCACCTGGTTAGTTATAATGTCTTTCTGTAAAATGTTACTCTTTCAAGGTCTCAGGCCTGCTCGAATACAATAGTTGGTTCAGTCTTGTAATATACTTCTTTGTTCTTCTTGCAACATTACTTTAGCAGCTGTGTCTTATCTCTGATAATATTCACAAGGCCAATTATCTCAGGGGAAGGAAGAAGAATTTTCAATGCTTTATACATTTAATTTTCCTGACCCAGCAGATAATCATTAGTGAAAAACATAAGCTTGCTGAGCTGGCTACTGCCAGGGTCAGAGTTCAAATACACTGCAGCTCCAAAGCTTCAAGCAATTGCATGTAAAATCATTCTTATTGCCATATTGTAAATCGAATAAAATGCATTATATACTATTTGCTTTTAAACTAGCACTCTATACATGTTCAAATACATATTTTTCTAACACCTTCCTTCAATTAGCTCAGTGTGAAGTGGCAGAAACACTCTCAAACTTAACTTCTTAGCTAACAGAAAGTTGAAACCTGAGACAACTTTTTAAAAAAAAAAAGCTCAAAAGAACCAATGAGGTGTTTAGTCTAAGCTGTAGTCCAGGTGACCTCAGTCAGCCAATAACCTTAAACAATTCTCCCTCACTGAAATGCCTGATGGTTTTGGCTAAACCAAGATGTCCCTGAATATGTGCTCAGACACACAGCCTCCACAAACACTAGGCCCAAACACAAGCCTGAATATGGACGATGCTACAAATATCCACACTACTTAGAAACAAACTGCAGAAATGTTTCTCACAGCAGAAAAGCAGCAGTGAGCCTTTAAATGAAAGTTTTAAACAGCTAAAGGAGCCTCTAGAGAAAGTTTTTAATTGCAAACAAGTCATCAGAATCAAACAACCCAACAAATGCTTAATAAAAGTGGACAATTACATCTCCCTTTGGAGGTTTAGAAACTAATCCAGCCAAAGGAATTCTGAAGCCCTATTTACTCACACGATTCCAGCTAATGTTGTCAAGTTTATCAAAGCACATAAGTAGAAAACAAAAATAACTGCAGCATAAGGTTAAAAAAACAGGTTTCATTAGAATAATGGAAAAAAACATTATTTTCCATGAAAGGTGGTGCTGTTTAGATTTGCACAATTGAAGCAGGACAAATAATATTTAACAATATTGGATTACTGTCTGATGTATCCTGATTATAATATGTCAAGCTCAGTATATATAACTGTTTAATATTTAAGGCATGTCTGATGAAATTTTATGTTGTTGTTAAGTTGAGCAAATAGTTTCCTTATTATTTTCTAAATCCTGTTCCCTAGTTAGCAGTTTATCCTTATAATCTTCATCATTACCTTGCATGTTGTTAGTTAGAATTTCATAAAAATGCATTAAAATCAACAAAACTATTTCAAAAGTTGGGATTTGGCAAAGCATATGAAAAGAAAATGACAGCTCAATAAAGCCTTTAACAACTGCTAGGCCAAGGCATCATAACAATAATTAATGCTGAGAGTGTGGATTGAGCAGCAGTCTTGTGGTTTAACTCTAGCATTTGTGGTAAATAAAACATTACACGCAACCCACCACCGATCATTGCTTAATTATACAACAGAGTAAGTTAATCAAAAAAGAAATCTGAGTACTCAAAACAATTAATTATTTATTTATTGAAGTGAAACTTCTTATGGGATGGTGAGACCAGTCAGAGTATTATGGAAAGGTGAAACAGAAGTAAGGACGTCAAACTCTGCCCACTAAGGGTGAAGTTTTACTCCCATACTCTAATCTAGCTTTTCAACCACATGCACAGTTTCAGAATGAGCGATCCCCTCTCAGCAGCATTAGTTAAAAGGTATAAACACACACACACACACACACACACACACACACACACACACACACACACACACACACACACACACACACACACACACAGTTTCATAATGAGTGATCCCCTCACAGCAGCATTACTTTAAAGGTAGACACACACACACACACACATATACACACACATGCAGTTTCAGAACCAGCTATCCCCTCAAGGTAGCATTACTATAAAGGAATAAATACACACACACACACACACACACACACACACACACACACACACACACACGCAGTTTCAGAACCAGCTATCCCCTCGCGGCAGCATTACTATAAAGGTATAAATACACACACACACACACACACACACACACACACACACACACACACACACACACACACAATGGCAAATTATTTAATCTGTCTTGGTGCATGTGTTTAACATAACTAAAGTCAACATTTCTAGAAGCAGCAGCCTTACCAGCAGCGGTAGCAGACAGAAATATATAAAAAAAAATAGTCAATAATCATGTTGATGTATACAAGTGCAACCATAAATACTGAAGAACAAGCCATAGTACACACGCACAGACACACAAACACAGACAGACACATACATACACACACACGCGCGCATGTACACACACACACACTTGAAATTCCCTCACTCTATCCAGATATTAATGGGCAAATGGGCATATCAGACTCAGATTTTATGGGTTCTTGAGAATTTGCCATTGTGTATGTGTAGGATGGAGAATAAACAATGTGTAAGAGGTATTTCATACTTATTCAACTAATTAATGGCAAAGTGCAGTATTAATCACTTTAAATTGCAAACACGTCTTATCTTTTTTTTCTTTAACCCTTGCTGCACGTTTCTGTAAATTTTTCAGACCTTAAGTTTAGCAAGAAGAAACTACTTGCCAGAAAACAATAAGTGAAATATATGTGGGCTTTTACACATTTTCCTTTTCCATATGAGAAATATTCAACTGTTAAAGCAGGTTACTGGAGTCTTCAGTTTACCAGCTATGATTGTGTATTAGTTGATATTGCCAGTACACGAAATTCATCACCAAACATTTTTTTTTTGTTTTATGTACTAAACAAGAACAAAAACACAGCTATCTGAGGATTGCAGATGTCCTAAAAGGCAAAGTAAGATTGCATTTGCTTAGCAGAAAGTCATTGATGAGATTATCTAATAAACTGCAGAAAATAAATACTTATAGACCATTACTTATATAAAAGGGAATTTACAGAGAGTGTGTGCAGTCATGCTTCATCTGAATCACTTTATTGCCTAAATATTAAGAAATTATGCTGACACTTTTTAAGTCATATTACCTTTGTTACCAATGAACATTTCAGCTGCTATGCTATGTCCAGAAGTAATATTTGTCTAACTGTATTAGAGTGCTGCTGCTTTAATTTTGCTTTATTTGTTGAGTTTTGCACTTTAAATCATTTTAAAGTACCCTTATATTGGATGGTTTGCTGATAGCTGAGATGTGCACTTTTGAGAAGCCTCCCTGGCAGTGTTACTGTATACTTTGCTATGATGTGTTTCTTGCTGGCATTTGGTTGCTGTATTACACTGTACTTATGGTCCTGCTAAAGAGATTCTACAAAGAGGAACTAGGTCTGCATTCCAGAGGCACTAAGAGGGAGGCTGACCAATCTCTGAGCAGGGAATTACTTTGGTTAGCCTTTAGTGCTATTTGGTGCCTTTCTTTTTTAGCAGTTTTTTGTGCTGCTCTAAAGTTGTTGTGTTTGCAACAGTCTGTGCTCATTTTCACAGAACTCCCATCTGCCTGGCATCCACTCAATACACTGAGAGAGTCCTGAATTAATTCTGCACCATATTTGTCTGACGAGATTTATTTTACTGTTTTTACTTTGTTTAATTGTATTAGAACCCTGTATAATTAGTAGAACTTTGAATTAAAAATTTCTGTATAAAAGACTACTGCAGAAATCTCCCCAGTACCTAGCTGCGCAAACAGCAACTGGCTTTTGTATTGAGGAGCACAGCCCTACAAGTACAAGTAACAACCTAGTAGCCAGCCATTAACATCACTAGTACAATGCACTAGTAAATAAAAAACACAAAATTAAGGATCTATAACCATGGATTTCTAATTTCTTACCATCTCTGCAGCCAACTTGGTGGAGTTGGGCTTCCTCAGGCAATGTAACAATTATCTCATGCTTACTGATGACCACCTACTATTAAAGCAAACTGATGCAACATGTGAGAGATGTAATTACACAACATCACTAGAGCCATAGCTCAAAGTTACCAACACAAATAACACCAAACAGGTTGTTAATAACACACACACTATGCTCACAGCACATAGTATGGACTAGACACATAAACCCACAAATGCTGAGGATGTTAAATGCAATCTTCCAAAACCATAAAAGTTTCCCAGACATTACACGCAAAACACATACCTTTAGCAACCTCTAGAGTACTCTATTATGACAACATGCACTAAGGCATCTGCCACACAACACAATATTTTAGTCATAGGAGACTCTATTGTGAGACACACAGATGTCCCACTCATCAAGCAGAGCAAGGAGACAATCACTGTCAGCAGGATGACAGGGCCTAGGACCTGCCAGATCATGCATGCACTCAAGTAATGTCAGCACAAGTACCAGTACGGCTGAATCACAGTCAGTGTGGGCGCAACTGACCTGAGATGTGTCTCCCTGGACTATATGAAAAGAGACAAGATATAACTCTCTGACTATGCATTCCAGGCTGGTATGAGACTAGCACTGAACAGCATTCAACCTTCCCCAAGGATGATGCCCCAGTACCAACAGTAAATAATTGACTTTAATAACTGACTTAGTTTTGGTGTCACTCCAAGGATGTATCACATTTGTCTCCCTGGGAGCATATGGCAGACAAATCACTCTGATTTGCCAGAGGTGATCTATACTTGATCACTTTAGGTTTTTGAATATTGGCTAAAACCTTTTCAACCCCCATAATGCATTTTTAGGCAGTGCCAATCTGATAAACTTACCAACATAGACAGACTAACTGAGAATAATTTAAAGGTGTTACTCCTCAATGCCAGTAGTCTAAACAGGAAACTCCACTCCCTGTACGCTCATCTCATCCTGGAGTCTATAGTCATCTATGCAGTTACCGAGACTCTAAAATTTTAAAGTCACACAGGGTACCCTGGCATTGCAAGACTATAATCCCTTCCACACATTTACCCAGGCTACTGCAGAGGTAGGTCTAAAGGTGGAGGAGCCTCAATTTACATCAAACAATAACACACCTTATAACTGGTCAAACAGTATGACACACTTGAGCTTCACGACCTCCAGCTTACCATATGTTAAGTCCTTTACTATATTCCAATATATAGATCTCCTTCCATGAAGTGGGGAGCCCATACTACAGATTTAATGTACTACGGCCACTTCCCGTTCAACTCAAAAATATTCATGTGAGACTTTAATGTCCCCTGCATTAACTGTGAATCATACACAACCACAACATGTAGGCCTAGAGATTCCTGGACTCACCCTTGAACAGACAGTCTGCATGCCCAGTATTGGAAAAAAATATTCGTCATATGGTCCTGACAAATGTGATGCACTTTCCTTGAAGTCATCATTAGTTAGGTCAGACCAAAAAGTTGTCTTCTTTGAAATAAATATTAAGCCTGGGACCCCAGCAAACCCCAGAACATTTAAAAAATATTCCAAGGCTAGCTATCGCCTACAAAGCAACAGTCAAGCAAAAGTCCAAGCTCCCCAAACCCTCAGAATACAGCTGCCTATATAGCATTGCATAAAGAAACTCTATACAACCATGTATGCACAGAGACAGCTATACCTACCAAAAATAAACCACAGGCAATCTCCAAAAACACCCCATTTCAGTCATTCCCAGTATAAACAGGTTTTATAATGCAACAAAAAAAAAAATGTCAAAAAAAGAAAACGAGATTGTCCGGCAAGGTATAAACTCCCTTATCAATCTGAAAAAGTGAATCAGGGGACTACTGAAGACCTCTGAAGCCAAATGTGAAATAAAAATAGCCTCCTAATCTAAAGAAAATAATATGTCTGTCTTCAGTTATGTCTACAACCTGAAAGGCAATATCCAATAATGTGGTGAATTAATGGTGAGCATAGTAAATCTGCTGGATGAAAAATTTATCTTCAGTTTTACCCCTAATCACAATTTATCACCACCCAGTCACCATCAGGAAATATCCTCCACATTTCTCCACAAAACTAATTATCACTAGGGAACAGGTACTCACTGCCCTTTTCCAGGCCAAGAGTACAGCTTCAGTAGGCCCTAAATAATTTCCTGGGATGCCTCCTAAATACACAAACCATGACCTGTCAGACCAACTAAAATTTCTATTTAACCATAGCCTCTATATAGGCTTAGTGTTAAACAAATAGAGGACTGCAAAGGTTGCCCCACTACACAAGGGAAGGGGGCTTCCAAGGACCTGAGAAACTGCAGACCCATACGCTGACTAGTCTCATATGTAATGCCATAGAAAGATCATGCATCTGACAAACAATGACATAAGAATCCTACAGACACTGGACCCTACCCAGTTCAGTTTTGTCAAAGGCAGGTCATGTCTACTTAACTTGGTAGACTTCTATGAGGTATGGATGAGGGCAAAACAGTGCACACTGCTTACCTTGACCTAGGCAAGGTCTTTGATAAAATACCTCACTTGACCAATGTTTTTAAACTTCCAAAATAGGCATAAACTCATATGTCAACCAATAAATAGCCATCTGTCTCACTGATAAGATGCAAGATGTTTAGGATAGGAGAATCTATATACACAAAGAGTGATACCACTAGCAGAGTCCCACAGGGAGGGGCCTCTCCTTTTTGGCATTTACTTCTCTGAAGTCAAGACAAACATCAAGACTTCTGGCTGACCAAGTTTGTAGATGACTGCAGACTAGGCATGGTCGTTAAATCCCCTAAAGATAAAGACACCCTTTAAGAGGGCCTAATACAAGCAATTGGAGGCATAGTCATAGACTAAAACTCATTGCAAAAAATACATAATAGTACTCTTTGGAAATATAGCAACCCCTGCAAATTACCACATTTGTAATGCACCCCTAAAAGCAGATCTGGTGGTCGGGATCTGGGACACATGTTGACAGTAACCTGACCTCTGACCACCATGTGTCAGCAATGGGGAGAAAAATCAGTCTATGCTGCACAACATATAAGCAAGGCCATAACATCCAAGCCCAAGAAGGCCACTGTTCCACTTGACATGGCTCTTATCAGACCAGTCACTGAGTAAAATGCACTCTTTGGCATGTACCTGATCAGGCCATTGCAACAACTTGAGAAACCACAAAAAAAAAAAAAATTACATGGAGTAAACAACAAGTCCTACATGGACAGTCTCCAAGCCCTATCCCTGTAGCTGGTCTCCTACAGACTACTGTGTCTCAATCTATGCCTAGCATACAAGGCATACTCTGATCCCACACTGCTGAATCTGTTGCATATCCACAAAACACATAGGATCGGAAATACCCAGTCTGAGAACATAAACTTCATCTCTAACATAAACAGGACAGGTTGGATCGGCAGGTTTGTGTCTCAAAGATTACCCCTTCTCTGGTACAGGCTTCCCAATCATGTGAAACAAAGCTCATCTCTAACCCTGTTTAAATCTAACTTGGATCAATGAATGAGAAAATGCAAATTTACTTTGGCATCTATGTCCCTAAGGGACAGGGACAGACTGTAAATGCTTGTTATATCATAAAATTCCGACACATTTAGCTAAATTTAGGGTAAACATAGCTAGGTTTAAAATGGATGGTTCTTGGTCTGATAGCCTTGTGATCACCTAAGAATCTATGAACCTGTAATCTGAATATTTTAAATATGAGTCTTCCTTTTAATGTTTAACTATAGGTTATTCTGATCCACACATAGACATAGGGCTAACAGTATTCTCATTTCAAACGTTAAGTCAAACATATACATGGTTGGTTTAGGAATACAGCAAGGGTATGGCTTGCCTCTTTTCCTGTCCATGATTTTCAGAGACAGGATATCAAGGCACAGCTAATGTATGTAGATATCCAGTTATGAGGCATGAGGGTTGTATCTTAGTTCCTCAATGATGCTGTTTTTCCCTTAGCCTAAAGTCATTATGACCTCCAGCATGTGCTGAAATAATTCACTGCTGACAGCTAAGCAGGTGGGATGACAATCTGTACCTCTAAATCTGAAGTTATGGAGATGAGCTACTTCAGGTGGTGGAGTTTAAATTTACTGTGGTTTTGTTTTAAGACTGGATGTAGGCAAAATTGGGATATTGACCAATGGATATGTGCAAAAACAGCAGTAGTGCAGAGTCTATACTAGATGGTGGTGATAGCAATTTAAAAACTGACTCATAGGCTCATAGATTAGTACTAGGCTAACTGCCTTTGTGGGCAATTTTAAGCCTAACCAGTTAGCCCACTTTATGTTTCGAAGGTAAACACCTTAACTATTACGCCAACCTTCCAACTTTCTCAGGTTATGGGTTAATGTATGTCCCCACCCTTACCTTTGTTCAAGAACTTTGATCGGTGAATAAATTTGCAAAATTGTAGACATAACTGTCAGAAATTGTTTTCTGTTTTAGAGGGTAACTGGTTTTAGTCTCCTTGAGAGAGTGAGTAGCTCGTCATCCAGAAGGCCCTCAGACTACAGCCAAAGTGCACTAGAGTTAAGAAGAGTCAGAGTATGAAGAATCAGTGGGTGTCATTTAGGCACCTTGTGAGAATGCATTCTATATACTTCCTACAGTTAGCAAACCAGGCACTCTGAACCAGATAAAAGTCCCCAGGATACACTCAGAACATTTTTGAATAACTGTATTTCTCAGCTTGCTAAGGAATATCTAGGAATTACTAGGAAGTAAAACCTCCATCTAAAAGCAACCACAGGGTTATGCTGCTAAATGCTAAGAGTCTTAACATGAAATAGCACTCACTGAAAGCACTTCTCACCTTGGAAGACACAGACATTTGTGCAGTCATGGAGACCTGTTTCATGGCTGTGGACAGCACCCCAGCCATATTGGGTTACACCTCCATCCACATGTTCAGACCACAAACTGAAGGCATGAAAACTTAAGGAGGTGGTGTATTAATAGTCATTAAAGATAAATTCACCTCCAGATTGGTTAAACAGTACGATTACCTGGAAATTATTCAGGTGCAATTAATTGTTGGTAGGACCCCTATTCAAGTCATTGTCAGCTACAGGACCCCCTTCATGAATCAGGACACCCACTCTACTTGAGTCTATCAAGATACATCTGAACACCATAGTTTTGGGCGACTTTAACTACCCATCCATTGACTGGGTAAATTACTCGTGCTCAAACTCACTTGCCCAAAGGTTCCATGACGTCATTAACTCCAGTGCCCTGGACCAGCTGGTTGACACCTCCACAAGGGGTGCCAACATCCTGGATCTGGTGCTTACCAATATGGGGGACCACTGTAGCACCCCCAGTGTGATGTCTTCCCTGATTAGATCTGACCACAAATCAGTCTCATTCGAAGGAACTATCATACCTGACCTCTCCCCAGCAGCAACTAAATTAAAAAACTTCTCCAAAGCAGATTATAACCTCTTACAGGATGGTATAAATAGCTTCACTGCACCCCCCCCCCTCAGATGGAATTGGCAACTATGCCAAGTTCTACAGCAATGCTTTATACAAACACCTGTATAATTGCATTGACTTGGCCATACCTGATAGGACCAAACAAGCTCCTCAAGGAAGAGCAAACATGCTTGGTGGACAACTGCCATTAACAGTCTTTACAATAACAGGAAGATATTTTTGTCTAAGAGTAAGAGGGAGTGAGCCCTAAACTGGGAACACTCCCTCCTCAGCTTAAACAAACAAATAAGACTTTTGTGAAGTCCTCCAAAGCAGACTATAAATCCAAATTAGCTTCCTCAACTAATGACAACCATAAGGCATGCTTTAGTTACATCTGCAACTTAAAAGGAAAGGCCCAGATTTTTGATGAACTGGTAGTTAATGATACTACATACACTGAGCCTGTGGACATAGCTAACCTGTTGGCCAACAGGTTCTGTGAAAACTTCACTCCCCTGTCCCCGCCACATGTACCCCATGCACTCCCTACCATCTGTCCCCTACCCTGTATCTCTAAAAAGCAGGTTGTAAAGACCCTCTCAAATGCCAAAAGCACAGCATCTATGGGACCTGATAGCATCCCAGGCTGCATCTTACATTTGCTCCAACAAGAATTAGCAACACCACTGTGTAATAATTTCAATCACAGTCTAGCTTAATGGTAAATGGCCACCATTATTCCCTTGCACAAAGGTGGTGCATCTACTGACCCCGGGAACTATACACCTATTAGCCTGAGTAGCCTTATCTGCAAGTGCATGGAGAGAATCATCAAGGACCTTATCAACAAAGATATTGGTAATCTCCAAACACTTGACCCTACTCAGTTTGGATTTGTCAAAAGGAGATTATGCCTGTTAAACCTGGTGGACTGCTAGACAGTTACAAAGGCCCTGGATGAGGGGAAATCTATGCATTCACCTTACCTAGACTTAGCCAAGGCTTTTGACACTATCCCCCAAAGGTAAGATTGCTGTCAACCTGTCTGACCAGGTCTCTCACCACTGGCTCACTGATAGAACACATATAGTCAAAATAGGGGAATCCACTTCCAAAAGCAGACCTGTAACCAATGGTGTTCCACTGGGATCAGTCCTGGGATCTCTCCTGTTTGGAATCTATTTCTCTGAAGTACAAGCAGAAACTAAAGGTCTGTGGCTGACAAAGCTTGCTGATGACTGCAAGCTGGGAGTGGTCATAGAATCCCCAAATGATGTCAACATCCTACAAGAGGGTCTTACACAAGCAAATGATTGGTGCCAAAGTCATGGCCTTAAACTCAATACAAAAAATGTATTATCAGCCTTTTCGGTGAAAGCAGTGTTCCTGCAAAGTACCACATCATTAGCAACATCCTAAGTACACACTCGTTGGTGAGAGACGTGGTCAGATAGATTTACAATAATCTTACCTTTGTTTACCATGTCTCCACAGTGGTAAGAAGGGCATTCTCTATTGCTCATCTCATATGTAAGGGCACTGCCTTCAGAAAAAAAAGAAGTTATAACCTCCCTGTGCTCTTCTCTCATCAGGCCAATTATTGAGTACAATGACCCCTTTGGTATGTACCTTTCCAAAAACCTGCAGCAATTGAAGAAACCACAGAGGTTCTTCACAAGGAAAATTCAAGGTCTTCAGCATCTGTCTTATGTGGATCGTCTGAAATCACTGTCACTTTATTCTGTTACATACAGACTACTCAGAAGTGATCTCTGCCTTGCATATAAGGCAAACTCTGACCCTGCTTTATTGGAAATGCTGCATATCCGCAAGTCAAATGGTACAGGAGTTACTCGCTCTAAAGACCTTAACCTGGTATATGACATTAATAGAACCTGCTGGAGGGACAGATTTCTATCCCAGATGTTACTACACCTTTGGAACAGACTCTCACTTCATGTCAAACAGAGCTTCACTGGCCCTCTTGAAATACAATCTGGACGATTGGATGGGTAGCTGGAAATTCATCCAAAGGGGTTCCACCTGTGCCCTTTTGGACATGGACATTAAGTGCTGATCGTGGAAATAAGGGCAGAACTTTGCTAGGCTTGTAAAAGCCCTAGGGCCAGTAGCTTACTAACTTCCTATGATCCTAATCCAACTGGATAAGCTGGAGAGTTTCATTAGAGGCATAGAAGTCCGGTCTACCATTCAGAGAATATTTAATGAGTGTATTGATTGATTAATTGGTTGATGAATGGAATGAGTCATGTTTGTTGAATGAGATAGTAATCTGAGACTTGTAGAATCAATTCAGAAAATGTCCAGGGCAAATAAAGCCAGAAATGTCCAGGGCATATAAAGCCAGAAATTACATGACACTGATTGGCATAGTCATCTTACACAGTATCAGGGCATTCAACTCTACTGCTGCAGAACAGTCTTAGCAGTTAGTGTGCTAATATTTAAACCTGTTTATACTTTTGGACACATTAATTTTTTCCTAGGTTCCCCCTTACTATTGTTCTATAGCCCTACAACAGTTTAACTATTTAAAATAAATAAAATAAGTACGTATTTAAGATAAAAAAGAGTCAACTTCTTATATATCACATAATTCTTACCTTAGCCCTCTACTTGTTTGAATGAATTAGCTCTGCTCCCCTTCTTAGATCCCTCCCAGATTCAATACGAAACAGAGGTTACTAATAGCTCTAGTGAAACCGGCATTTCAGAACTTCCGGTGCTTTTAGACCCAGTCGGCATCCTTTCTCTCTCAACTGGTATGTTATTTGCCATATTTTATATACAATAACTGCTTAAACTGCCTCTGTTTTAATAACTAAACTTTTAAATGACTCAAAAATACAGTATATGTAACACAGCTGCTTTCTCTGTACTAAATGTGACAATGTTCATATAAAACATGAGCCGATAGGCATTAAGGTCATGAGTCTTTCAGAACTGCATTGCACGTGTATTTAGAACGCTGATGTTATAAGTTGTATTGCTGTGTTTTCCATAGCCTTATAAAGTGTTTATATCTGTTTTTAAAGTGTTTAGCAGGGATTGGGACTCATATAAGTTCGCAAAACACAAGCTGAGGCAAATATGTACATTTGTTTGGTGTAGACTAAAAACGCAGCAGTTTTAGTGCTGAATTGCACGTGTGCTTAGAACACTGATGTTGGAGGCTGTTTCGCTGTGTTCTGATAGCCTTTATAGTGTTTTAAATCTATTTTTAGAGTGTTTTACTGGGGTTGTGCCTCACATAAGTTTCTAAACCATTAGCTGAGGCGAATTATGTATATG
Organism: Protopterus annectens; assembly: GCF_019279795.1. Classification (NCBI taxonomy): domain Eukaryota; kingdom Metazoa; phylum Chordata; order Ceratodontiformes; family Protopteridae; genus Protopterus; species Protopterus annectens. The sequence goes on from NC_056734.1 coordinate 178,726,961, forward strand.
TAGCATGTTGATTTAAACGTAGCAACTTACTGCTGCTTGGCTGCTTCACTTTCCAGCAGAAAGCGTATATTCTGTTAAAAATACGCTGATTACCTTAAGTTACATTTAAACTGTTGTATGAGGAGTCTATACCTCTTAGTATCCATAGTATGCTGATTTAACATGGACTTGTAACCTTTAACTACTTTATATTCATTATTGACCTAATTAAATGATCTAATTGAATCTTGACTGAAAACAAGTGTAGTAATGCTATGCTGAATAATGCTGCTAATTGTATTATTTATAACACCCTAGAGCTGATTTCTCTATATAACTGGAGTGTATGTTAGGCCTGCTTGTCTAGTGGTCATAACCCCATGCCTGAATGTGTCTGACATTGACTGTATGCTTATTTCCAAGAAGCTCCCCCTCTAACAAAACAAAACGAACCTCGCCCAGAAAGGAGTAATCCTGTACCTAGTGCCCAAAGACACCTACCTGGGAGTGAACTATCATACTATAAGGTTAAGACCTGAAAATTGTATCTACATGTAAATATTGCCAGTCTGCATTCTGGGCCCAAAGGCACCTCTAGTTCATACCCCATAGCCTTAGACTACCTTTAATTTATCTAAATCCAATGAACAGTCTTAGCAGTTAGTGTGCTAATATTTAGACCTGTGTATACTCTTGGATACATTAATTTTTTCCTAGGTTCCCCCTTACTATTGTTCTATAGCCCTACAACAGTTTAACTATTTAAAATAAATAAAATAAGTACATATTTCAGATAAAAAAGAGTCAACTTCTTATATATCACATAATTCTTACCTTAGCCCTTTACTTGTTTGAATGAATTAGCCTTGCTCCGCTCGCCCTCACTGCGTTCGCACCTCTCCCTGCCTCCAATTCCCACCCGCCCCCAGTACCTCTTCATTTGTAGGTACTTAGCCAGACCCCTACTTCTACAACAACCTATTAACTCTAGTATCTCTACTCCCTCCCTTCTGTCACCACTACCTATCTGCTAACAGCCCTCATTACCGCTCCACCCACCTCCCTTCCCCTCTAATTTTACATAATCCTCCTCTGTACTTGCTTTTCACAATAGTTAACCCAAATTTGCATACTAACATAATGTTACTATATACCCTACTACCCACCCTCATTGTAACATATATCCTTACTTTGTATGAAACCCAACAACTTACCAGTTATCAGCTCCCTGTAGGACACACTATGACCCCAAATGAAAAAACAGCCTACTTCAATCATACATTAAACCAGGGCACTAAAGCAGGACTAAACTTATCCTCATTCACTCTCCGACAGAGCAATAACCCATGCCGCATCAGTACTAAAGCCAAACTTTATGACAAACTTTTAAACAAACTTATGCGGATCACTAATGAGTATAGAGTAAGCCTTATAATCTGTGGAGACATACACCCTAACCCAGGCCCTACTACTCCTAACTCACCTTCTAACGGAGACAGCTATCACAAAAACATTATCAGCAGACCCACCAACTCCCTCTTGATATGCCATCTTAATATAAGAAGTATCAACAAAAAAATACATGAACTTCATGCCCTCCTAGCTGTCTATTCCCCTGAGATACTATGTCTGTCTGAAACCTGGCTAAAACCATCTACCACTGATAATGAAATCTTTCCACCTGGCTACAATCTACATAGACTGGATCGGGCTATGAGGAAAGGGGGGTGGGAGTAGCTATTCTCTATAAATCTGAACTGAATGTAACCACAGAAATAATTCAACCATCACAGATCAATAACTCTGAAATATTAGCTACCAAATTTCAACTTAACAAACGTAAAAGCATTAACATTATCTGCATGTACATTCTCCCAGGAAACAATGTAGCCACACTTGAGGACACCCTTCACTGGCTATCCTCTCAGTACACCCAAGAAACCCTAGTCTTGGGAGACTTTAACATTGACTGGGGCTCCTGTTCCTCAAAATCCCCATCCATTCATATCAACCTCCATGCATTCACTCAAACCACAGTCACCCCTACCAGATTAGGCAAACATTCCCAAAAAGATAGTATACTGGACTGGATTCTTGTAAATAGTAACCCCCAAATGTACACTGCAGGTACCCACCCAGATGATCTAAGTGATCATCTCCTGACATATATAGTTAAACAAAAAGCCACTATCCCACAACAGCCCTTGTTCAGGAAAGTTAGAAGCAAAAGAGACCTTGATCCTGACAAACTTCAACTGGAACTTAAATCCTGCAACTGGACTCCTCTAAAACACCTCCCCTTAGAGGAAGCTGTAACCTATTTTAACAAAAAATTTATTGAAATCCTTGACCTACATGCTCCTGCCCACCTAAAAAGAACAAAAGGTAATAGCGTACCTTGGCTTTCCAAAGAAACATGAACAAAAATCAACAGTAGAAATAAATTATGGGCTACCTGGCATTCTACCAAAAATCCACATGATCATAATAAATATAGGCATGTGCGGAATGAAACAAAACGACTTGTCTTACTGGACAAAATGCACTACTACTGCAAGTTACAGATGACTAATCAGAATAATCCTCAAAAATCCTGGGCTGTGATCAATAAGTTACTGGATCCAGGTAAAACAATGATATGTAACCCAGCTGCCAACACTAATAAAACCCCAGAAGAGGTTGCAGATAGATTTACTCATATCTTTACTGAAACTATTTAAGCTCTTGCCACCCAACTACCTCAAGGTTCCCCTGAAGAAACTACCACTAACTCTAATAGCCAAAACGTATTCTGTTTTCAACCTGTATCAACCTCCTTTATTGGCAAGCTAATTAAAAAACTAAAACCCACCACACTATCTGCTGACCAACTCCCAGCTGAATATCTACAAATGACAGGAGACGCCATTGCCTTTCTGATCTCTATCCTAATCAACTGGACCATATCTGAAGCCAAAATTCCTAACATCTGGAAAACAGCTTATGTTATTCCACTACATAAAGGAGGTCCCTCTACTGAATACTCTAATTACAGGCCCATAGCCATACTCTCCCCACTTGCAAAGATTATGGAGAAATGTATACATAAACAACTTATGCAACATATACTGCAGAACAACCTGATGGCTGATACTCAACATGGCTTTTGGCCACATCATAGTACAACCACAGCCCTACTGTCCTTCTCTAACACCATTAATAATAACCGAAACAACAACCTCACTTCGTCTGTCCTCTTCCTGGATCTTTCCAAGGCTTTTGACATGGTGGATCATCAACTTATGATTAGGACCCTGCAAACTCTCAGCCTACATCCCAAAGCCCTTCTCTGGTTTAAATCCTATCTCAGTGACAGGCAACAGGCAGTCCCCTGGCAGAATAAGCTCTCAAATCTACTACCCAACACTATTGGAGTTCCACAAGGCTCCATATTAGGACCACTACTGTTTTCCATCTTTATTAATGATCTCCCTGCTATCATACCAACCATCAGCTGCATCCAATATGCAGATGACTCCACTCTGATCTGCTCAACCACATCTCCAGATGATCTAAAGAAGTATACCCAGTCTACATTCACTGTTATAGAAAGCTGGCTATCCAAATGTCTCCTACTACTTAATCCCCAAAAAAACAAAATGCTCATATTCCCACCAACCCAAAGGTCTATACCCTTCTCTTTCACCATACAAGCAAAAGACAGGACAGTCATTTCCCCTGACCCCAATACTAAACTACTGGGTGTCAGTATAGACAATAATTTAAAATTTGATCTCCATGTAAGCCAGACAATCAAAACCCTCAATAAAAAACTTGGTTCACTCTACAGAGTTAAATCCTTCCTCACCCCCACAGCTAAAATAGCCATTGCTCGCTCGCACCTACTTTCAACACTCCTATATGCCTCCCCCCTTCTAGCAAATATAAGTAAAACTGAACTGAATAGAATCACAACCTGCTATAGTCACATCACCAGGTTTGCTACGGGCTCTCCTTTCAGAACCCACCACTGCATCAACCTCAAACAGCTTGGATGGTTGGAATTTCCCAATCTTGTCAAGTATAACCTGCTGATATTGGCTAACAAAATCCTATGTAACCCAAATAATACTCTGGCCCTTAGAAATAATATCCTCCCCCATAATAACACAAGACTGCTCCGCTCATCCAATAAGCTACAAATACAAACAACTAGAATTAACAATGCTGCTGGCATGGCCCTATTTGCAAATTTTGTAAGCAGAACCTGGAACAAACTTCCAGGTGCCATTACCATGCTCTCCTCCCCAGACCAATTTAAAGCCTTAATTAAACAACATCTGGCATTAAAATGGATATGACACTGTGACAAGCCTGGCTAAATCAACATCATGTATGTAATTTACTTATCTAGTAGATACTGTTATCTTCTACTAACCTCAGAGAGGGAAATTTGTACAGCCTGCTGTCTGTATGTACTTTTATCTGTATTCCTCTTTGTCAACTACATTTATATCAACATTGTAAATATCATATATAACCATGTTTTTTTATTCTCAACTGCTTTCATTCTTGTATTATGTTTGGAGCTTATCTCCCCGGGCCTCCGCTGAAAATGGACTCTGATTTCAGTCGGACTAACCCAGTCAACAAATGTAAAATAAATAAATAAATAAAAACTAGCAACTTAGACTCTGGAGGAGCAGCCAGACTAAAGAGAGAGGAATGAATGGTCAGCACCAGATCTCCTTTCTGCTTTTTGTCATATCCAAGCATGCTGATATGGAGACCGCAGGGTGATGTTGCAGTTGCATTCAAGCTGCTTTGTGTTAGTTGCAATGGGGCTTAAAGCAGATGTTTAGTGCAGTCATATGCAGATGAGCAACTGTCTGACATGCATGAAGTATTTTTATACTCCCACCACAATAAAAGGTCACTCTTCCAATAACCAAAGTATGAATTCCCATGAATCAAATGAAAGTCCCTCCTCCAGCTACAATGAAATTGTCTTCCTAAGTGACCAAGAGTCAGTTGTCAAAGAGAATGAACATCAATGTTGGAGATTAAGGTCAACAGTATTTTTAAAAATAAAGATAGCACAGGTTAAGCGACTTTACAGCATATGCATATAAAAACAGGTACAGTAGAGTAGAGCATAGATTATCCAAACTAATTGGGACCTAGGATAGTTGAATAATCAAATGTTTAAATAATCAAACATCTAGTACTGTACATGCAGAGGTATGCAAACCTCTTCACTGCTGCTGCCAGTGGCTGATATCGCTTTCTCTCTCTCTTGCTCTCTCACGCACACACACACACACACACACACACACACACACACACACACACACACACACACACACACACACACCTATTATTTATAGCTTTGTTGAGATTTCATGCTGTAAGAGGTTAAGAGGTATGCACAGACCTCTTAACTGCTGCCAAGGGATCGCTCACTCACTTGCTCTCTATCTTCACTCTGTCTCACGCATGCACACACCTCCTCAGAAAAGTTAATTCCTTCCAGCAATTGAAGCAGAGTTTTCCTTTCACCCCTCCTAAAGCAATCAGCATATTCTGAAAATCAGAATTTAACAAACACACTGTTTCATGAAGAAAAGCAATCAGTTAAATATTCTGAGAAGCAGAAATTTTCCCTTCCGCAGCAATGAACACATTGTTTCGTGAAGCAATCAGTTAAACACACCTTCCTGATCCTATGAAGCAGAAATGGACAAAATTCTCTTCCAGCAATGAAGCAGCAAAAACTTCCCAGTCAAGCAATGATGTTAAATTACATGCGGTAGAAAAAAGATGAACGACACATGCGCAGACAGACTGTCTCGGCCGTTCAGATAATTGATGGTTTGGATAACTGGCATTTGGATAATTGACGTTCTACTGTACATTGAAATGATGTAAAGCTCTTTTAATTCAATAACCAAATAAATAAAATAAAAATCACAGCCTAAACACAAGAGTTCCCAATCTGAAGTATGAGACCCAATGAAATAAGTTGCAACAATTTGAAAACTAAACTGCAATACAAGGAAAAACAGTGATTTCCGAGACTCGCCCTTTTACTTTTTAGGCGTATCTTGTACTCTGCCTTCCACCCTTGCTACTTGTGTATATTAACTTCAAGATTTCTGTACTTTCGGGTACAGGAATACTCCAAAATACCATACCAGACTTTGTATAACGTACACCACATTTACACTTACAGTGTTATTGTTCTGAAGATTGCAAATATGGCTCTTGAAATTTCACCATGCACCCTCATACATGAGAGTGAAGTTTAACATATCATTGCTCAAGAAAGAGCAAAGAGCCAGGGGTATGTAACAACAAAACTGTAAGCAAGCAGTAGGTAGACATAATACACAATGAGAGGAGACGTGCAGGAAATTTTATCTATATATATATATATATATATATATATATATATATATATATATATATATATATATAGCCCTTATACTACGGATGAAATGAGCAGGATGATAATAAAGGTGTGATAAAGTCAAGTTCGGCTGAAGTGGGTAAAAGAAAGAGCTGTCTTTGTGATGGCAGTGGGTAAGTGGAAGTATTACATGAGGCTCAGTATATTATATAGACTTCAATTTGGCTAGTGGCAGCAATGAGGAAAACAGAAGGGTTGGGGCAGTATGAGGATGGGGCGTGACTTTGGTGAGAGAACAGCTTTACGACAGGGATAGGCTACATTACAGTCCACCAAAGACTATGGTGGTCAGAGCTTGGCTGGAAAGGTGCATTTCAATGATCAAACCTTTAAGCCAAGATTAATGAGGAGGAGACGTCAAAGGGGAAGTTAGGTACTCAGGCAGTAGCCATAAGAATAGAAATACACAAACTAATAAAACAAGACTAAATAAATGATGTTTATTGCAATGTTTGTTAATACTACTCTGCAGTACAAAGAGTCTGGGAAATGATGGTGCAAGCAGTGATAAGAAATGAAATGGAAGGGAGGGAATTACTGTTATCTCATAAAAATAAGCCAATGAAAAGAGTGGGTGGAGCATGATGGTGCTTTGGCATAGGTTGTTCAGAAATGACAGAGAAGGAATGAATGGAAGATGTGTCACAATCTATGTATGAGACTGAATTAAATGCAAAGTCAGACAGGAGACAAAACACTGCCCACAGAAGGAGGAAAGAGACTGGGCAGTGTCAGAACCTAACATAAGCACCATACGATAATATATATGAGTGGCAATGCTGGTAGACTGATACAGGGTTCTTGTTAAAGATTTGCAGTTAGTTGTATGGAACAGGGGATAGCCTTCCTAAATGTTATATTGTCTAAAATGCGGAGTGACTAAGGAGGAAGGATGAGAAATTAGGAGAATGTTTGAGAAAGAGAGCTGTACTCATGAGGAATCCAAATATTCCAGAACATTGGAACATTCTGAGAACAATAGGAGAGATGGAGCAGAACTTGTTTGATATTTAGGCCTTGAGCGATTGAGGACAGAATTCTGTATATTGTCTTAATCATAGTGGCGAGTGTCAGGGATGCCCAGGCGAATCTAATATTAGCTAGAAATTATCATGTTACTGTATACTTTAGTGTAAGAAGGAAGGGCAAAAATGCAACTATAAAGGTAGAGTGTGCATCTTTAATGGAGTAGATGATATTGAACTGAGACCAAGGGGCTGAGATTAGTTAGGGATCTAGAGTAAACTGATGGAACAAAAGCAGACATTGAAAGTCAATCAAATGTCATGGACAAGGGTTTGTGTTAAGGGCAAAAAGCACCAAATAAACAGGAGAATCACCTGGAAATAAAGTCCACTTCAAAACCACAATAAATCCAATAAAGTGAAGTCCAGCTCCAGAATTTCTCTTCTTTTGGACTGGTGCACTTCCTTTCTGGAATTCTGCTTCACTTTACTGGATTTATTGTGGTTTTCAAGGGCAAAACGTCAAAAGGAGGAGAAGATGAATGTGCTCCCATATGAATGTGAGGCAACTGAGAAGGACAGAATTTAGTAAAGACAAGAGTTTTAAAAAAAGAAGTGGGAAATGAGGGTGGATCAGTGTATGGAAACAAACAAAAGGATAACAAAGAAGATAATGTACACTTTGGTCAAGCCATATTTCTTGCAGGGATCCAAAATAACTTACCATTTGTACTCTCTATAATCCAATCCATCATCTGTACTACTGCCACTGATGTTGTTGGACACAAAATTCAACTTAGGTCATAATAGGGAACCACATTCTGACTGAAAAACTTCAGATATTTCTTCAAATAACATTTCAAATGTATATGTCCAAAAATAACTTGACATTTGTTCTCCCTATAATCCAATTCATAATTTCTACTGCCCATCTGGTGTAGTGGGATACAAAATCCAACACACCAAAAACAAACATTTTAAAATTAAGTATATTTCATTGTACGTTTAAACAAGACATTCAAATATTTCTCATGTTGACAGCATAAATATGGTCATAACATTCTGGTTTTAATTTTATATTTGTTTTTCCTGCATTGAAGGAATGGCATATCATACACACAGTGATATATAAAAAAACACATGATTGGACAGACAAACCTATTCATGTCTGTGATGATAGGAGGTACTGCCAGCTATGCCAGGAGAAGTAGTGCAGTGGATGTGTAACATATGCCAGAACTATGTTATTTGTATATCTAACTGATTTGTACAGATGCTTTAGTTGAAAATGTATTTGTAAAGTTGCTTGTGTTAAAAAAGTATCAACAGTGTGCCCTGCTGGAAAGAAAAAAAACATGTACATGCATTATTGTAACTGTTTAAATGTATATATTGAAACAGAGGATACAGGAAGTGAAGAGGTTAATCTCAGTCCCGGTTAACTTTGAAAAATAGTTAAAATTAAATTAGGCCATAATGACTGTATCTTGCAGTTTTGGTTGCAGCCAGAGAAAAAAATGTCTGGGAAACCAAGTATTAGGCGGCCCTCTTTACTGCCTCTAGCAGGGAGCTAATCACTACTCTGGAAGGGTAGACGTTTGAAATTGTTTACAACTTCCAGGAGCTGCAGCGGATGTGAGCAAAGCTCTATCTGTGCGCATGGTAACACATAGGTGCTAAAATCCTGGCAGCTTCTAGTGTTGGTGATAACGTGGGAAATAGAGTCAGATGACCAGATGTGATGTCATCCTGTAAGTTATCACAGAAATAATATTTAGATATTATATTGAGAAGTATCTCAGTCTGAATGATCAGTTTGTTTTTTGTAACCTGACATAGAGGGATCCCTCACCTGCTTCATCTTGCCTTGCTCTAGTAAATGAACCAGGGAATAGTAACTCTTTAGATTAGTCAGGAAAATATAGCGAGATTATTTAAGTACTATTTTTCTGTATCTGTATGAATCTTTTCATCTGTGTTATTTTAATATTTCCCATGGTTGAAACTCCATTGTTTACTGTAAACAGATATTTAATATTTTCATGTTCTTTTATTATTAATTATTAAATATATTTAAACTTCTCATTGTGGCTTGTCCTTTGTGTGTGTGTGTGTGTGTGTGTGTGTGTGTGTGTGTGTGTGTGTGTGTGTGTGTGTGTGTGTGTGTGTGAATATGTGTGTGTGTGTGTGTGTGTGTGTGTGTGTGTGTGTGTGTGTGTGTGTGTGTGTGTGTGTATGTGTTTTTGTTTGTGTGTGAAAATTTCAATCTCAAAGAGTGTGTGTCTCAACTACTTGGAGCAAGGACATGAAGCACTAGTTTCACAGAGAGAGTGGTAGTGGACTTGGCTTGGACACTCAGCTGAAGACTTAACTCTGCAACTGTGCCAGTGTGGAGTCTTACTGGGGACCTAGGAAGAGACAGCGAGAGAAACCCAGACCCTGGTCTGAGTGTGTTCTCTGTGTTTTCTTAAGGGAAATTATGCAGAGAGGTCTGCATCTGGAAATACTGAGTATATCCATTTGTATTCCAAGTAAACATCCCTCTCCAGTATCAGTGGTGAGGATTCAGGCTCCTTGATGACTATCCCAGAGTGGGGATGTCACAATGTCAATACTGTAAAAAGTGTCAGTATTACAGGAGGGAAATAATGTGTAGTGTGCCAGTGCTACTAGGTCATATTCTCCACCAAGTATTTTCTGTCAATTGAATCAAAGTATACATTTCAAATATTTGAAGAAATATCAAAACTCTTAAAATGTGAATTTGGCTTAAGCCGCGGTGGTGCAGCAGTAGCATTGTTGCCTCACAGCAAGAGGTTCTCCTGTTCGATTCTCAGTGGGAGAGCCTTCTGTGTGGAGTCTGCATGTCCTCCCCGTGGTCGAGTGGCATTCGAAAGACATGCGTAGAATGTGTGTGCCTTCGTTGAAGGTTGGGTGTCGAGCTGGCACCTCGGCACCCGTAAAAAATCTACTGCCAATCATTAGTGCATCAGAGTTCCGCCGTGGCGATCCTTAACCGGGAAAAGCCGAAAGAAGAACATAACATTTGTTTATAAATAATGCACAAAAAATGTAAATGTCAACTTTTGTGAATATGTTTATTGATCAGGTGATTTACCATGCAATTTTTATAAGTGTTTAAATATGGTAAAATTCACTTAATTCTGAAGTTTAATGAAGTCTCTATCAAGTTGTATGAAAGACAAAAGCACTAATTTATTTTTTGTTGAGTTTTTACTTATAGTAAAGGATCCATTTCAACTGGTTTCTTTCATTGTTCTTTCCAGTAACAGTCGAAGCTTTGTTTGAGATTTTTTGTTGTACTTGATTTGAAGAGCTGGCTATTATGAATATTCTTTAGAATAGCTGGAATTCCCTACAAATAATAGACCTGTGGATGTATCTAAAAATTAAGAAGAAGCTTTAGAGTACCTAGCATGTACAATATAGTTATCAGACAAGTGCTACTGAACTTCTCTTCAATTAAAGTTAACAGATTTCTGTTTTACCTTCTCTGACATTTTGTGATGCATCTGGAGCTCCCTGCAAATAACAGACCTGCTAAGTGTTAAGGAAACGCTACAGTCAACACTTAAATGAATAGAAATGTACTCTTATTTAAAAAAGCCATGCATCTGGCCTGTTTACATATTCAGTTTCAATTGTTGCAACTAAAGATTGAATATTAAAAGCACAGATTAGGTGTTTCAGGCTACATGCACTTACACTACTCTGCAGTACATTATAATGACAGTAACTCCAAATATAATATTAAGTGGCACTAATATTTAAAAAAAACATGCCTCCCTGCAATCAGTCTTCTCACTATTTAAACTCATAATGTTAATCTTTGCCCCAATATCAATACTGCAGTATTTTAAACCACATGACTGTGAGTGTGACCGATTCTGAATGTTTTTTTTTTTTTAATTGAACTTTTGATTTGGGGTTTTACTTTAAAACAAAACATGTATGTGCAAACCTAGTGTTATGAGTTAGCCGCTGGAGGTGGAGCTTAAGTATCATGCACATCCTAGTTTTGAGATTGATGAGTTTTTTTTGGGAGGAAGAGTAGGAGCTTAGTTTTCTTAGGGTTGAGAATTAATTTGTTATTACAAAGCCATGTCTCTATGGTGTTGAATGATGGTTGGGTAGTAGAGTGGAGGTCAGGTGGATTGTCAGCAATGGTGATGACGTTGAATCATCAGCATATTGTATAAGTGTAGAGTTGGGAAAAGAAGTGTAAAGTAGGTTGGTGAAAATATTGAAGAGCAGTGGCCCAAGTATGCATCCTTGGTGGACACCCACTGGGACGCTTGGGGGGGGGGGTAAAGCAAAGTGCCATTTAACAGCTTGCTGGCAGTTAGAGAGATAGCTGGAAAACCAGGATATGGTGGGAGGAGAGAATCTTAAGGGAGAGAGTTTGTCTAGGAGGAGGGGATGGGAGACAGTGTCAAAGGTTTTGGACAGGTCAAGGAACAGACATGAAACTAGTTTATTTGTTGTCATAGGCCAGTGATACAGTATTGATGAAGGATATTAGTGCAGTTGTAGTACTGTGTTTGGGACAAAATCCATATTGTGTGTGTGTTAGAAGGTTCTGTTGGAAAAGGTATTGCCTTATCTGCTTGTGAATGCATTTCTCAAGAATCTTGGAGGGGGAGACAGTATAGCAATTGGTCTGAAGTTTGATATATCAGAAGAATTACCTCCTTTATGTATGGGTATTGTGTAGAAAGTTTTCAATATTGATGGAACATATGATTCAGAGATAGATCGGTTGATCAGGATGGATACTGGATAGGCTAGGGGTTCAGCAGCTATATGTAGAACGTAAGAGGGTAGATTATCAGTTGAGGGGGAGCAGGGTTTGAGTTTAGAGAGTAGAGATTTAATATAGTTAGTTGAGATGGATGTAAAGGAAAAAGAGTTAGAAGGATAAGGAAGGGAAGTTGAGGATGTGGGGTTATTAGTATTTTTCTAGAGGGGAGGTCATTAATTATGGTAGTTACTGAGTTAATAAAATGATTGTTAAATGCAGTGGCAGTTTCTTCAGAAGTTTTATACAGGCATGGGTTTGGAGGGGAAGGGTTTCCTGGATGCAGTATATGATTGATTGAGTTTCAGAATTTTTTAGGGTCATATTTTAGGGTAGTGGGAGGGTTTGTATAGAATTTGATCCTGTTTTTGTTAATACTTTTCTTTATTTGATTCCCAAATTCTTTATAGGTCTATAGGAGAGAAGGGGTCTTAGTTTTGGTCCATAATTTCCATATCTTGTCACATCGTTTCATCAAGGCTTTAGTAGATTTGGTCAGCCAAACAGCAATATTAGCTTTGATTCTGATAATATGGAGGGGGAGCAAGGGAGTTGAGGATGTTTAGAAAGGTAGAGGTGAAAGAATGGATAGCCTCATCTAAGAGGAGTGTTGTGAGATGGGGCCAGTTAATTCTAGAGAGTTGGCCAATGGAAGAGTCTGGATTAAAAGATGACAGTTTGTGGGAAGTGATAAATCTGAAAGGTCTGGTGAAATGGTGAGTGTGTCTAGTTACTGTGATAGGGCAGTGGTCACTAACAGAATTTGGTAAAGTGTGAGGGTTGTAGTAATTTTGGGGGTGAGACACCAAAATCCAGTCAAGGAGAGACTGTGGCAGGTGTGATTTGCTAATATAGATAGGGGAAGTGAATAGCTGCTCAAATCCATGTAGGCTGATACAGGAGGTATTATGGGGAGTTTGAGGTGTAAGCCAATCTATGTTTACATCCCCTAGAATGATGGTTTCATTGTGTATGGATAGGATGTTCTCCAGTATACTAAGATTATCACCAGGGGGGGATGTAGATTGCTACAACAGTTATGGTGGTAAAGTTGTTAAGTTTAATATTGGTAAGTAGGAGTTCAGCTGTAGAGAAAGTGGGTAGAGGGAGGTTTGGAGTGGTTATTGAGAGGTGGCCGCGGTAGAGTATGGCTACCCCTCCTCCTCTTTTCTTTTGTCTATCAAGTTGTAGGATGTTATAGCCAGGTGGAGTAATTTCACTATCTTGATTATATGGTTTCAGCCAGGTTTCAGTTAGGGTGACTATTTCAGGGTATTTTTAGCTAACCAGGCATGTACTTTATTTACCACACTCCTGAGGATGTTAGAGCAGAAAGATACTTTCTTTTTTAAGTTTAAGATTTTAGTAGATGTTTGTGCAAGAGGAAGATTATTCAAGGTAGGTTGGGAGGGGCCTGGATTAGGATGGATGTCTCCTGATAGAAGCAGTGGTTTGAAGGACAGTAAATGCTCAAACGGGGAGACATTTTTTTCTGCTTAGATGTGGTTGGGAGAGAGATGGATAATTTTATTTTAGGAAGAGGAGTGGTATAGTTTGGGATAGAAGGACTGGTTTGCAGAGGAGTCTTGAGTTTAATATTTGGATATAGAGTACAGTTTGTTGAGTAGACGTAGGGTGGGGGTAGATGTGTGTGATAGGAAGTGAGGAGGTATAAGAAGCAGAGTATAGGTGTCAGGAGTAAAGCTTGTGGTTTGAAAGGCATGATGTAAAGGTAGAGTATGTGTAGAAACTGGGAAGTTGAAGTGAGTGATAAGTAGCAGTGTGTGGGAAGGTACTATAAGGGAAGAGGTGTGTCAGTAAAGAAGTAGTTGGGAGGGATAGGGGAGGAGTTGGAAGGGGTGTGGTTAAGGTGGATAAGTATAAAGGAAATGATATGGGCAGTGGGTGGGAATGAGGGTGGGAGGGGATTGAAGTGAGCCCGAGCGTGGCGAGGGCGAATGGAGCAGGGCCCTACCATATGAATGGCTAGGAGAGAATTTGGTGAGTTGTTTTATTGCATTGCTCAAGTTTCTTTTTTTTGGGGGGGAGGGGGGTTGTTCATGTGTTATTTCTGCAGAAGCATATAAAAGAAATGGAAGGTGAAATAGGTAGGCCGAGTCTATGTTTTTTCTTCCACTGTCTGTAAGGTAAGGATTAGTTGTAGAAAAGGATGAATCTTTGATATGTCATTTTGAGTGCATACTGAATGTAGTCATCAGATTTTAAATTACCATCCTTGGTGATGTCTAACAGTTTTGTTTGAGGAGGTAATTCGCTCTTAGTATTGTTGGATGAAGTGATGCTAAACAGAGTTTTATTATCAGATTGTGTCTTTGGTGTGAATAAAAGTATTTTTGGGTTATGTAAAAATAAAGAGTTTTTTGTAGCCAAAACTCAATAAAGGAGAAAAAATCTTGGATTAACTACCGCAGCTCAGCTATAGTAGCTGCAGAGCAATGAAGGTGGAATAATCTGCATACTGCACTACAGTAGTGTGTTTGCATGGATCCCTGAGGAATTCCACCTGAAACAGGGAGAAATGATTAGAATATATTGAACCATTTAATTGCTTTGGATTTGTTTGAGAGGTAGCTATGGAACAAAAGTACTGATGGTTAGTTGAGTCCAAGATTAGAGATTTTTTGTAGGAGAATAGTTTGGGAGATTAGACCAAGAAAAAGGGCAGACACTAGGTCATGTTCATTCATTCTTATCAACAAAAAATGCTAGCAGTGGTCCACAGCAGGAAAAACTCCAATGTATTAGTTCAATGTATCAGTTTAATGAAAAAGACAAATATAAGTGCTTTTGCGTATTAGCTTCATCAGATCTCTACCAAAACTGAATAAAATATCCTACTTATATTAGAATCAATTAAACATTAATCAGTGTAACAAGCTACATCACTGATTGCTAAATAACTAATCAAGCATTCAAAAGCTAATACAGAAGCTATATTCACAAAATATAAGTAAAACATACTTAAATACATGTAAAAACAACTAAAACATAAAACATTTTAAAACAAACTAATATAAGCACTAACAGTGCTTATTTCTTCCTGAGGGGTCATGCTCTCAGAGCAGTTTGAATAGAGACATGCTCATTCAGACCAGGAGCATGATGTGCTCCGAGTCTGAAAATCCATTTTAACTCAGCTTGATAAGTCTTATAACCCAAGTCCCCCTGTCTAACACTCTCATGTATCACTTCTAGTACTAGAAATTTAAAAACATGTTCCTCTCCATGTGTATTAATGTGTTTTGGTATGGCACTGTAATTCATACCTCTATGTAAGCAGTAGAAATGATCATGTATCCTCTTTCTTAGGTGCCTATTAGTCTCACCGACATAAAATACAGTGTCCAAGATAAATCAAATTCTTTGCATTACAGTCTTCTTATGTTAACTGTATTGATAAAGCTAAGGAGTGTGGTGAAGATGCTATGGCAGGGGCTGAAATTATGCTAGCATGAAAAATGGAGAATATTGAGAGTGATACAACTGTGTAGCTGGGTCCGCATGATTTCTCAAGGACTTTAGAGAACATGGAGAGGACAACCATGTGTCTATAATTTGAACGTTCAGCGGAGAGATCACCTTTTGGTGTAAAGGGAGAATGCAGCATTTTTCATCAGGAGAAGGACATGGGATTCAGTGATGGAGTGGTTTATAAAGACAGAGATTGGGTAGGCTATTGCATCTACTGCTTTCTTAATATATTCAGTTGGTAAGCTGTCAAGTTCTAGGGAAGGAGACTTTAGTTTAAGTAGAGTTTATTGATAGTAGTGGTCGGGATAGGCTGGGAAGAAAATTTATGGTGATGATTCACAGACTGTGTTAAAATTTGGAAAGTAAGTTGGGAACAGTTAATGTGCAAGGAGAAAAAAATGAAAATAAACAGTAGAACAAGGTCTAGTAGCGATTATAAATGCTGAGTGCATGGGTTATGCAATATTTATCCCAATTTGCTTTCTTTAATGCTTGCTTGTCTATAGGCTGCATTTATGAGTAAATATAGCAAAACTCATACCCTACCATCAATTATTGTTTAGCAATACAATCCTAGAAAAAGATAATAAATAGATATCCTAACAATTTCTGGTATGATGTCAAGGAACTCCTTAAGCCTGGTATAAAGTTTCGGACTTGTCCCTCCAAAAATATTTGGCCTATGACATGCACAAGTACAATTTATACTAAATAACCATTGCCAGTATTCTCTGAAGGTACAAAAGTTCCCAAATAGTATCTATGGCAAGTAGTGACACCAACAAAACTTTACTATATTTAGCTTCTCATCAGTACCTAGTAGTTTCATTATAAAATTAGTTAATACACTTAAAATGTCTTTCCTAGTATGCAGTTACCTTCCCAAAGATATGTGTTTGCATTTTGATAAAGGACAGGTGTACTGATATATTTACCAAGGAATTCATGAAAGGGCTTAATGTGAGCTATGTCACATGACATGATATTTTGCAATTCAGAGATATGTTAGCCATGATGAGGAAAGACCTCATTATGAGCTAATTTACATGTCTGAATTATAATTACTACTGCAGCAATGTTGCGTTAGTAAACTGTTGCTCATGTAGGCATTAGCATTCCCAATCACTCACTATCCCACAGCACAAGTTCAGAAAATACATGCACACACACACACACACACACACACACACACACACACACACACACACACACACACACACACACACACACACACACACACACACACACACACACACACACACACACACACACACACACACACAAACATATATCATAGCCCCCGTACCTAGCCCTGGCCTGTTTGCTATTCCATAGTTCCACCCACCTCTGATTTGGGAGATAGCTGAAGTTCCATTACAGTTTGTGCCCAGTATGCCCTGGTAGCCAGTGTGTCCCCCCAAAACTTGATCAGTGTTACAGTTTCTGCACCTTCATGGCATATTTGTAGGCTCCCTTGTATCTAGTGCTTTCTCCTTTACCCTCCCCATCCCAGTACTGCTACATGTGCCATCATGGCACTGAAATGTAGAAATCTCTGGTGTCTATTGTTTTCTCCCCACCCCCAATGCCCATACTGATGTCAGTGCTGCTATGGCACTTAGAGATAGCATAATCCTGGGTGTCTACTGTTTCCTCCCACCCCTCTAATCTCTGTGATGATGTCAGTGCCATTATGGCACTTAAAGGTAGAGAAGTCCCTGGTGTCTAGTGTTTCTTCCCTTTCTCCAATCCCATACTGATGTCAGTCTCATTATGGCACTTCACTGCTGGGCTATCCCTGATGAACAGTGACTTCTCCCACACCAATCCTCTTACTGCTGTACATCATTTTATGGTACATTTGTAGACTTCTTGGTGACCAGTGTAAGCTACCACCCTCCCTGCTCTATGTGCTTTTATGGCAATAAAAGTTTGGCATCCCTGGTGTGTAGTGTTTTCCTTCATCCCAACCCACTACAGATGTTGGTGCTATTATGGCACTTACAGGTAGTGTAAATCCTTGTCTAGTGTTTCCCCCACACCCAAATCCACATACTGATGTTGGTGTTGCTATGGCAATTAAAGAACGAATATTCCCTCATGTGTAGTAATTCCCTCACCCCCTGATCCATATACTAATGTCAGTGCTGTTATGACACTTCACTGTTGTGTCATACCTAGTGTCTCATGGCTTTCCTTACCTCCAATACCTGTACCACAGTTGTGGTAGTAGTTGAACATGGCCTTTTGGCTGTGTTCACAACTGTAACACAATTGGGCTAGACATGCTGATTTATATGGCTAAGCAATTTCTTGAATAATTCTGTGCGTTGATGCCTTCCTAGAAGGTATTCCAGGGGAGACAGCACATGGCTAATTAGCATATGCTTCTCCCCCAAACTGTCTCATTAGCAATCAGCATGGCTTTGGAGTCAGAACTAAGTGGTGCTGCACATCTTTGTGAGAGAGTACCAAGTGGAACCATTTTAGAGTTGTTGCTAAATACCAAAAGGATACCACTGCATGAACATGCAGGTGTACAAGTCTTGGTGCCTTTATGAATGCCCCAATGTTTCATTTGGGAAAGGTAGAATAATTTTTAAAATCTCAATGAAGGTGCATCAGGTGCACTATGTTTTGCTTTAGTGCTGGTTAACTTTAAGTTGAATGTATGAATTTAACACATATGTATATATTTTTACCCTAAAACAAAATTATAAGGTAGTAATTTAAAAATACTTAAAAACATTTCCTCTTTCAGCTTCTCGAACATTTAGATAATATATTTCCATAACTTATCATGGTTTTGGATTAGATCATACTACTGAAACTTCCTTTAATAGTCTCTATGAGCATTTGTGTGTGTGTGTGTGTGTGTGTGTGTGTGTGTGTGTGTGTGTGTGTGTGTGTGTGTGTGTGTGTGTGTGTGTGTGTGTGTACATATAAAATTATCTAAAAATGGCAATCTTCAACATTCATGTTGTCTAAAAAAAGCAACTGTAAACTGAATTCCCTAAGAATGCCTATTATTGTCAATAAACTTATCAAATGGTGTATAATACAACTTACTCAACAAGCTGCAGTAAAACACAGTGGTGCAAATGTATGTGGGATTTGCCCTCCCGCAGCTCCCTTTTATTTATATATATATGTGACTAGATTGCTGACCCACTATATCACCGTACACTACATCAACCACAAACAGTCAAAACTAAATGCATTGACATGCAGTACACATTCACCGAGTACAAACCTTGGCACATGCAAAGCTAAACAAAAAAAAAAACAAAAGGAAAAAAGTCCCCATGCACCCCCCACACCCCCTGTTAATTATGTATACCACTTCTGAAATTGCAAAATATTTGGGAAAAGGGAAAGTCTCACTCAAACACAATAGCCAGCATATTGCGATTAACCGGCAGTTTGAAACAGCAGCCCTGCAAACAAAACGTTCAGTCTAATGAATGGAAACTCAAACACACACACACACACACACACACACACACACACACACACACACGTATATATATATATATATATATATATATATATATATATATATATATATATATAGGTCCTCTTTAAAATGTGGACTTAACAGAGTGTTGTCTTGCAAATCAGCGAGACCACAATGTTGAAATTTCACAAAGCCAAACTCCCGGAACGTCGCAATTTAATTCTGGGAAAGTAACCACTGGGAATTGCTGGCTAAAGGCTTATTGTGCCTGTTGTTCTAAGTGTCTTAGTTCTGGTTTAAGCACTTGGGTTCGAGACCAGTTATTTCACACTAGGAAGGTTTGTGGTCTACACTCTTGTGGGAGTATTCTACTGAATTGCTGCTTTATTGAAACTGTTTTTTGCTGTTGTGACTGCGATTTTCTGCACCTTGAATTTCTAGTACTTCTGCATTTTATAGCACAGGCTAGACTGTTTAGTATCACTTGAGCACTAAAACCAGCTATTGTACATTAAGAAGGCCCTCCTGCACATTTGTGGCAGATGTGTGCAGCCAAGGACCCATCTGAAGAAATATCCAGAAAAAAAAATGTTGGTAGCAGACAGCAGGTATGTTAGCAAAAGTACGTTTAATATAACAGAACACAGAGAAAGTAAGCATTTTTGCAGACAACTCCTGCTTCATCATAATTAACCCATCTGAGTTGGGGATTGGTGGAGTAAGGCTCAGTCTTGGGCTGTCCCTTTGGTTACTTTGTTTAAAATCATTTAACTTTGCATGTACTTTAGTGTTGTGTTTGCTCGGATCGGCACTCAGTTTACTGGAGCTGCTCAGAAACTGGTGACTTTAGCCAGAGATGTAGAGTGAACAGGAACTAAATACAAGGCATCCATTGAAATCTGTTGAAAAATAACTATTTTTAAAGCCTGCATTGCACTTTAAGAACAGGGTGGCCATGGTGGTACAGCAGTTGGCATTGTCACCTCACAGCAAGAGGTTCTCCGGTTTGATTCTCAGCTGGGGTGCCTTCTGTGTGGAGTCTGCATGTCCTCCCTGTGGTTGCGTGGGTTTCCTCCGGGTGCTCTGGTTTCCTCCCACATCCCAAAGACATGCAGTAGGTGGATTGGGCACTCTAAATTGGCAATTCCTTCTATGTAGCCCACCTAATCACGAAAGGGTTCACCTCTAGATCAAGAGAGGTCATTGTGCCCCTCTACTCATCACTCATTAGGCCCATAATAGAGTACAATGCCCCATTTGGTATGTACCTTACCCAACACCTGCAACCGCTGGAAAGACCACAGAAGTACGTCACCAAGAGGATCATGGGACTCAAGGAGATGCCCTATGCAGCTCGACTAAAGAAACTCCAGCTCTACTCGGTTGCTTACCACCTGCTCAGAGGTGATCTCTGCCTGATGTATAAGGCCATGTCCAACCCAGAATTAATGGACATGCTCCACCATAAGAAAACCAAATCTCTTAGAGCCACACACTCCAGTGAGTTAAACCTCAGCACAACAATAAGAAGGACATGCTGGAGGGATAGATTCCTGTCCCAAAGACTCCCCTCGCTCTGGAATAGAATCCCAGTTTATGTTAGGCAGAGCCCCTCGCTGACTGTCTTCAAGAGGTATCTTGACAAGTGAATGGGAAATCGTAAATTTACCCCTGGGATCACTTCAGTGGTCCTGCTAGACAGAGGCCCAGGAAACTAATTTAAAAGGGAGGCAAAAGTCAACACACTCTGGCTAGGCTTATAAATGCCCTTGGGCATATAGTGTAGTACCTAGCTATGAACCTATGAACCTATGAATGGAACAAATTTATTTATTTTTATACCCGTTATCTTGATGACATCTGTCTCTTTTGGGTAGGACCGGAAGATTCCTTGCATGAGTTCTTGGTTTACATCAATAGATCATCTGGATTTTTAAAATTCACCCACTCCCTATATAAGGTTAGGATTGATTACCTTGACATTACAATTTACAAGGATTTTGGTAATCAGTGTTTTCATTCTAAATTGTTTAGAAAAAACACTTTTTCTAATGTCTACCTTCATTTTAACAGCGGTAATCCATTTTATCAAAAGAAGGGGATAGTTAAAGGACAATACATCAGGGCCTCTAGAATGACAACAGACAGGGAGATGTTTTCAGAGGAAGTTGAGCTCCTTACTAATTTATTTCTTGAGAGAGGTTATCCTAGAACCCTTTTGGATATTTTGGCCAAGGATGTTACTAGGGATTGGGAAACATTGGGCTATCTACTCTTGGGACTGGGCAGAATGACCAAAGGGCAGGATAATAAGGTTGACAAAGCACATCAATGTGCATTTATACACACTTATTCCACGACTTCTATTCAGGTTGAAGAAATTGTGAAAAAACACTGGGCTATTTTTAAGGTTAATGATGACACTAAAAGCCACCTCTCAGACAAACCTGTTTTTGTTAGGAGAAGGGACACTAACCTGAAGGAATTATTTGAATTGAAGGAAGAAAAAAAAGAATTTGAGTAGGAAAAAGACACTGGGGACTCATAGATGTGGGTATTGTAAGCAGTGTAGTTACATGTCTAATAAGAAGGAGATTCATATACCATCTAGGAAATACCATGTGGAGTCTAAGAGCTCCTACAATGCTAACACCAAAGGAGTGGTTTATTTAGTAATATGTGAAACCTGTAGCAGTTTTTAAATAGGCAAAACTGAGAGGGTTTTAAGGAAGAGAGTATATGAACACATGTACAATATTTCTAGGGCAAGAAAATCAAACACCGTGTATAAACATTCTAGATCTAGAACATGTACAGATATCAAACAAAAATTTTTTGTGCTTGAACAAGTAGGGGCTGATCCCAGGGGAGGTTGCTGGGATACAGGGAGCTTTTCTGGCAACTTAGGTTGGACTCAGGAAGAGCCCCGGGTTTAAATGAATATATAAGTATTAATGGTGTATTGAGGCTCAGAGCGGCCAAGTTTTGATATGGGGGATTGTTCATAGTGAGTTTTTAACTACGTTGATTGGTTTAGTAATATATATTGTTTAGCTGTATACAAGGCTTACTTATCATATATTTATATATTTTTATTTTACATTTCTTATTTGTATATATGTAAACATTGTTATCCTAAATTTTTATAATAAAACACAAGAGGGCACATTTATTGCATTGTTTGTAGAAATGGTTTTGTGCCTTTAAACTATATGATACTTAACTGGGTTAATGAATTAAACTAATTTTATTAGTGACTGCATTTAAGTAACTTGTGCTGCACAGATTATGATTATTGTTCTAATGAAGCTTGGTGGATCCAAGTGAAAGCGCTTAACTTGTTTTTGTGTTTTTGCTGTAGATTGAAACTTTTTGTCTATGTATATGGTTGTGGAGTCATCTTATTTAGGTAGAAGCTGTTACACTATCACACTTGTTGTGTTCATTTTGGAAATGGCTCTATTGTCCTGTTTGCCATGAGTTTTTTTTGCCATTTATAAGTTTTGTGGAACTGATTTCATGTTGGAGTGACTGACGTACCTCACTGGACTATATGAAGTGAGACATGACTGAGCTCTAAGATTATGTGTCCCAGACAGGTATGTCCCTAACCCTAAGCAGCATTCTACATTGACCCAGGATGATGCCTCAATATAGACAAAAAATGATTGACTTCAACAATTGGCTTAGCTTCTGGTATCATTCCAGGGGGAATCCAGCATCTGTCAGCCTGGGAAGATATGGTCGACAGACCACACTGCTTTGCCAGAGATGGTCTTCACCTATCACCTCTTGGCTTTTGGTTACTGGCAAAGGCACTTTCCTCCCCATAGTGCCTTTTTACGCAATGTCATAACAACAAAATTCCCAACATAAAAAAATCCACTAGAGACAAATTCAGGGTTATGCTGCTTAATGCTAGGAGTCAAAATTGGAAACTGCAATCACTGGAAGCACTCCATACCTTGGAAGATGGCAATGTCTGTGCAGTCACAGACACATAGTTCAAGGCCATAAAGAGCCCCCCAGCCATGTAAGGCTAAAATGCCTTCCACATGTTCAGACTCCAAAACGAGCATGAAATAACCAAAGGCAGAAGTGTATCCATCTTTATTAAAGACAAATACACCTCAAGACTAGTCAAACAATACGACTCCCTAGAGCTACGTCAAGTCCATCTCACTGTAGTTAAAACCCCCTTCCATGTCATTGTTAGCTATAGGTTCCCCACCGTGAACCATGCAAACCACTCTGCCTACCTGGACCTATTTGAGTCACTTATTATACAGACAAACACCTTGGTAATGTGTGATTTCAACTATTCTTCAATCGATTGGGAGTCATGCTCACCCTAAGGTTCCTAGACTTTGTTAATACAAATACTCTTGAGCAGATTGTCTACACCCCCACAGGGGGCTTGAATGTCCTACACTTACTGTTGACCAACATAGGGGGTCCCTAGCAAGGTCTAATCATAATTCAGTCTTGTTCGAAGTAATGATCATACCTGACCCCCCCCCCCGAGTAAAAAGGATAAAATATTTCTTCAAGCAAACTACAGCCTCCTAAGCAATGGCATAAATAGTTTCAAACCCTCTGTTACCACTGTCAGCAATGACTTCTATACAGAGGTATACACAAATGCCCTGTATAAACACCTATAGAAATGTATAAACAGAGTTGTACATGAATGGCTCAAAACAAGGTCCTCACAAAAAAAAAAAAAAAAAAAAAAAAAAACAAGCCGCCCAGGTGGACATCAAGCACAAATAGGTTAATCAATAAGAGGCAGAAACTAATGTATAAGAACAAAAGGGAACTGACTTAGCAGAGGAAGGGCACCCTTCACAGCCTAAACAAGCAAATTTGTAAAGTCCTCTGAAGCCAATTACAAAGCTAAACTAACATCCTTAACTAAGGAAAATCACAAGGCATTCTTTAGCAATGTCAGAAATCTAAAAGAGAAAGCCCATATTTATGCTGAACTAGTAGTGGATGGTACCACCATACTGATCCTGAGGAGATCGCCAGCCTATTAGCAGACAGATTTGGCACAAACTTCACCCCCCCGTCCCCAACACACATATATCCAAAAGCCTACCTGTCACCAGTCCTCTATCTAGTATCTCAATAAGAAGGTCATAAGCACACTCTCCATGGCCAAACACAGTCTCTGTGGGACTGGATAACATCCCAGGCTGCCTACTAAATGGTCTAAAACAGGACCTAGTGGAACCACTTGGCACTCTCTTCAACCACAGTCTAAGTACTGGCTTTGTCCCAGCAGAGTGAAAAACAGCAACAGTAATTCCCTCGCACAAAGTGGATTCATCAACTGACCCTGGGAACTATAGACCCATAAGCCTAAATGGCCTTATCTCAACGCCATAGAGAAAGAATCATTATGGACATTATCACCAACGACACAGGTAACCTTCAAACTCTTGATCCAACCCAATTTATCTTCTTTAAGGGTAGATCATGATTGTTAAATGTGGTGGACTTCTTTAAAGAGTGTCACCAAAGGCCTGGATGAAGGCAAAACAGTACATACAGCTTTATCTTGACTTAGCCAAGGCTTTTGACACAATCTCCCACTCAGGCATCATTGAGAAACTCACTCAGATGGGAATTAACCCAGATGTCACTAGAGGCTTAGCCAACTGGCTCACCAACAGAATGCATACAGTCAAAGCTACAGATTCCACCTCTACCAGCAGACCAGTTATGAGTGGTGCACCACAAGGGTCTGTGCTGGGCCTTGTACTGGTTGCAATCTATTTCTCAAAAGTCCAGGCAAAAATAGATGAACTGTACCTTACTAGGTTCACCTATGACTGCAAACTTGATGCAATCATTGAGTCTCACAACAGTGTTGACATACTACAAAATAGGCTTACACAGACAAATGATTGGTGCCAAAGCCATGGACTTAAACTAAATGCAAAAGAAAATGCATTACCATCCCTTTCAGCAAAAGGTAGGTCACTGCAAATTACAATATTAATAGTACCCCCTTAGCTCAAACCCAGAGGTGAGATATTTGGGAACACAGGTTGATAGCAACCTTAATTTCGATCACCATGTATCCACAGTGGAAAGGAACATCTCATAAGTAAGGGCATTGCATCCAGAGCTAAGGATGTCATAACTCCCTTGAACTCATCCCTCATCAGACCACTAACAGAGTACAATGCTCCCTTCTATGTGTACCTCACCAGACACCTGAAGCAGCTGGAGAGACCTCAGTGGTTTCTCACCAAGAAAATTCAGGGCCTTCAACACATGACCTACATGGACAGACCGAAGCCCTGTTATTGTACTCTGTATGTTAAAGACTGCTGAGAGGCGACTTGTGGCTGGCCTACAGAGCAGTCTTGGACCCTGCCATAATGGAAATGCTGCACATCCACAAGTCAAATAGGACAAGATTCACTCGCTCTAGGTATCTTAACCTAGCCTACGACATTAACAGGACATGCTGGAGAGACAGATATGCCTCCCAGAGATTGCCACTCCTCTGGAACAAACTTTCAGTTCACATAAAACAGAGCTCCTCAATGATCCTATTTAAGCGTAACTTTGACAACTGGATGGAAAACCATAAATTTACCCTGTCCTTCTTGGATAAGGGCAGTCAGTGCTGATCATAGATCTCTGCTGTAAATATAGACTATACAACTTTGTCAATAAGGGAACAAGGCTGTAACATGGCTAGGCTTATAAATGCTCTAGGGCCTCTCTCATTCTAGTAAAATCCTATGAACTTTCTATATTCTATACCTTCTATATTTCTCTGGAGTCTACTCTTAATTACCCTTTCTCTGTTTACCCAGAAGTTGAGAACCAGTTTTTCTTGTCATTATATACCCCCAAATACATCTGGCCTTCACTGGTACTGTAGAGACTTATCTTCATTTGGTTGCTTGCATATTCTGTATTTCTATCTCATACTATATAATCTGGGAAAAGACAGGCTTAGCAACACTTCACAGGTTCATCAGGCAGTATGCCACACTACTTATAAATCCTATATTTATTTATTTTTTAAGCAAACTGCCTCATTCCATTTCTACAGTCCTTTGCTGCAGTCATGACAGAAAGCAAGTCTTAGAGGACTGGTAGAAGAATCTCATTATCCATTTGAAATGCATGTTTTAATAAGCTTTCGTCATCATAAAATGAAATAAAACAAGTGTAAAACAAAATATATTAATTTTAAATAAAATAAAACAATTACATAATTGGAAAAATATAACTATGTCCATGTGTCATACACTTTGACTGTAATTTTGGACAGGTGGAATTTCCAGTTTCTTGTCCTAATTTTACCTCATTTACAAAAGAAGCAATAAATTCATTAATTCACCTACCAGGGGTCTGCAACCTGCAGCTCTGGAGCCGCATGTGGCTCTTCCACCCTTCTGCAGTGGCTCCCTGTAGCTTTGAAAAATAATGGCCACTCTGCCACACACACACACACACACACACACACACACACACACACACACACACACACACACACTGAGAGGGATCGGGTGATGGATTTTAAATATTGCTCTTAGAGACTTGTTAGAATAACATGGTCTCTATTACCATGCATTCCACACAAACTGAGAGTGATTGAGCAATCCCCTGGCAGCAGAAATATCTACTGAAAGGTTTCTATACCTCTCCACCATACCACTGAAACTTTTACCACAATACATCTGGACACAGCCACAAATAAAGGGGGAACAAAGGAAGAAAAACAGTGATGAATTTTAAATATTGCTGTTATAAAGTTAGAAACTTGCTTGAATAGCAGTTTCTGTTAACATGCATTTTCCACACACACACACACACACACACACACACACACACACACACACACACACACACACACACACACACACACACACACACTTACCTAGCAACTGTACAGATTTTTGCAGAATGTCCTGATTTTTGCCTCATATTTTTGGTCTGTTTCTCATAAAATTGTGATTTTCTGGCAAATAGTTAAGGGCTGAAGTCAGGAAAACCTAGACAGACATTTGAGTTTCAGACTTCAGAAAATTCATGCTAATGCAAAACCTGTTATCTTATCAACTTTCCAAGTTTGTAAGAGTAATATTTAAAAAGTGTCCCTATTTTTGGGCCTTTGTCCTCCCATTATTTATGGCTTTGTCCAGATTTCTTGCAAGAGGTTGAGAGGTATGAGTCACATACTTACATATGCAGGTGTGTGCACGCACACACATACACACACACTGAGGGGGACTGAGCGATCCCAATATAAATCCGAAACAAAGAAACGAAAATAGGGATGGATTTTAAATATTGCTCTTATGAGCATAGTTCTTTTATATAAAGTACGATAACTATATATAAAACTTTATATGTTGTGTTATCTTCATTTTAGGTGTTGAATAGGTTTTGTGGCTTCAGATGAATTTTATTTGGTCGGAGAGGGGCCAAAATGGCTCTTTTGATTGTGAAGGTCGCAGACCCCTGACCATAATCATTGTTTAATCAACAATACTCCATGACATATTGTTTGAATCACTTGAGATCTGTTACATCCTGGCCACTGCCATTACTTTTGCTCTTGCCAGAGGGTAAGAAATTTCATCTTAACCTGCACACATCCTGTGTTTTGTTGCTTAGTTATACCATAGCATAAGCTAGCAAAAAGAAATAAAAACAATCACTGGCTGAATGAATGCTCCAATAGGAAGTTGTTTTGTAATAACTACTGCAGAAATGTGTATGATATCTGTTTACTATATAAATAAAACAGAAAATCAGTCAGATGACACCCAGTACACAAAGATGGCATTTCTAATATTCTAAAAAAAATGAGTCTCATTAGTTATTCTTCTTACAGCCTCCTTCCTCTCACTCTGTATTCCAAATGAAAATACATCCCATGTTGCTCTCCACTCATCTGACAGAATTGCAGTCAGCGCTAAAATTGTTGTGCTGTCAGCAACTATTCAGTCCTTCCCACTTCTAGATGTGTCTGTAATATTAAAAGTAACTAATGTATAATTAATATGAGCAGAGATCTTACACAAAATGTTACTATCTTCAATTCTCGCAGTTCCCCTTCTTTTTCTTTTTTTTCATGTGCCCATTTCTGAAAATAAAACATAAACTGCACCGTCTATGCCATGGTATGATCACAGTAACCAGTGACAAATGTTTTTGGGTTATGGTGGGATTTATTCTTTTCTTTCCAAACTGCTTGGTCCTTTGGTCTTTGCCCTTGGGCCATTCCTTGCATTTTGGAAGGTGGTACAATCCACTACAATTCAATCCCAGATCTTGTTATGGATTATTTCTTAATTTTACAATGTCAGGAGATATAAACTTTAAATGCAGATGTTTTGCTGATCAAATACAACTTTTCCACATACGTATATCTTATTATACTGAAATTGTAGCACAGGATGTGCTAGTGCAGAAGCTGCAGACTAGGTGCATATTTTTTTTTGGAGCTGCCCCAGATTATCTTTGCTCAAGAACCAGTTACACAGGAAGATAGATGTTGTATGGTCACCTTTTGTAAAGCTGACACTGGAACCATTTTTGATAGGTAAACATGACCATACTAAGTTCATGAAAGTTATGACTGCAGTAGTTAGTCTAGTTATTTTGTTGGCCAAAAAATGAAGAAAAAAAATAACAAATAAGTGTAATACCAGCCTATATACAAAGTTCATGATTTAATTACATTTTTAAAGGAGATTAAATGTTTAGAGCTAACAAGATCTAATACTAGGCTTAGTCTATTAATCTTGGGAAAGTGGAAGCTACTTGAGAGGTGGTTTATTTAATTTGAACGGGTGGTTATTAAAAGTAAACTACATACAAAACTGTTTCATGGGAGTTCAATGGCTAAGATGAATATCTTTCAACTAGATCAAGTAATACAACAGAAAGGCTATATATGAAGTATTGAATTATTTAGACTTGTGTAAAAATGCCGCAATTAGTACTCTGTTACTTATGCAATTTATATGATATGCTTTACATTCATTATTTGTATACGGTAAATTGTTGTGGTTATTATTCTATAGTTGATGATGCATTTGCTCACTAACA
This sequence comes from Protopterus annectens, assembly GCF_019279795.1. Taxonomy (NCBI): domain Eukaryota; kingdom Metazoa; phylum Chordata; order Ceratodontiformes; family Protopteridae; genus Protopterus; species Protopterus annectens. Next base: position 178,756,210 of record NC_056734.1, read on the forward strand.
GAGTATTTTAAATAACACTAAGTATGAAAATTATAAATACTCAGAAGGAATGAAGTAGAAAGAGCAAAATAAAGAAATAAATAAACATTGTTTGTTATACATTTAAAATAAAAATTATCCGAGTAAAAAAAAAGAAATAAATAAACATAGGTTCATAGGTTCATAGGTTCAGAGGTTCATACTAAGCTATCTGCCCAAGGGCATTTATAAGCCTAGCCCAGAGTTTTGTGGCTTTCGCCACCCCTTTAGTTTGAAGGATACTATGCCCATTATTTTGCTGTGCCTCTGTCGAGCAGTGACACTGAGGTAATCCCTGGGGTATATCTGCGATCTCCCATCCATTGGTCAAGATTTCTCTTGAACAAGGCCAGTGAGGTGCTCTGCCTCACATGTACCGGGATTTTGTTCCACAGCATAGGGAGTCTCTGGGTGATGAATCTGTCCCTCCAGCACATCCTATTAATAACCGTGTCAAGGTTTAAGTCTCCCGCGCTTGTAGTTCTGAGGGATCTAGATTTTTTGAGGTGAAGCATGTTCATCAATTCTGGGTTGGACATGGCCTTGTATGTCAGGCACAGGTCGCCTCTGAGCAGACGGTAAGCGACTGAATAGAGCTGGAGTTCCTTCAGTCGGGCAGCATAAGACATATTTTTGAGACCCTTTATCCTTTTGGTGAGGAACTTTTGGGGCCTTTCCAGTTGCTGCAGGTGTCGGGTCAGATACATTCCGAATGGGGCATTGTACTCAATCATTGGTCTGATGAGTGATGAGTACAGGGGGATGATGACCTCCCTTGATCTAAATGTGAATCCCTTCATGATCACGTGGGCAATGTAGAAGGTCTTCCTAACTACTTTGGTGAAGTGAGTGTCAAACGAAAGGTTACTGTCAATCTGGGTCCCCAGATCCTTGATAACCTCTTCTGTGCTCAGTGGATTGCCACCTATATGGTAGCTAGGGGTAACCTTGTTTTTCCCGAAGGGTATGACTATGCATTTTTTGGCGTTTAACTTTAGTCCATGGCTCTGGCACCAGTTATCCATTTCTATGAGACCCTTCTGAAGGATATCTGTGTCAGATGTGTTCTCGACTATGGCACCCAGTTTGCAGTCATCTGCAAATTTTGTCAGCCATAACCCTCCTGTGTTTGCTTGTACTTCTGAAAAGTAGATGCCGAACAAGAGTGGGCCCAGGACTGAGCCCTGTGGGACACCACTTGTGACAGGCTTTGAGTCTGACATGGCGCTGGCAACTCTGACCCTGTGGGTTCTGTCACTTAGCCAGTTTGCTACCCATCTTGTGACGTATGGGTTTACATTTAAGCTGATGAGTTTATCAATGATACCTGAGTGGGGTATTGTGTCGAAAGCCTTTGCCAGGTCGAGGTAGGCTGTGTGGACTGCCTTTCCCTCATCAATGGCCTTGGTGACTGTTTCGAAAAAGTCAACCAAGTTTAAAAGGCATAATCTGCCTTTGACAAAGCCAAACTGGGTTGGATCCAAAGTCTGCAAGTCACCTATGTCTTTATTTATGAGTTCCATTATGATCCTCTCCATAGCTTTGCAGATCAGGCTTGTCAAGCTGATGGGACGGTAATTTCTAGGGTCGGTGGAGGCACCGCCTTTGTGAAGTGGGACCACAGTTGCCGTATGCCACTCCTTGGGTACGTATCCTGAGGTGAGGCTAAGATTAAACAGCTGTTCTAACTGCGGGTTTAATTCCTCATTGAGTTCATGGAGCACACAACCGGGGACACCATCTGGTCCCATGGATGCTGTGTTTTTCGCCTTGGAGAGAGCAGTTCTCACCTGAGCATTAGAGATGTTTGGGGACATGAACCACAGTTTTGAATTTCATGTTGTTACTGCATAAACAGTGGAATGACTGCTGAATGACTGTTTGCTTCATAAGAAAAGTCATTTAAAAGAAAAGGAAAACAATGAAGGACTACAAAGAAGATAAAATAATCCCAGGAAGAAGCAGAAAACACAGCTGAAGACACATAAATGATAAAAATGAAAGCAAACACCTATAGCAAAACAGAAAAGAAGACCCCCGGAATATTCATGTTTATAAATACATGCCATTGAATTATAAATAAACAAACCAGTTACTATTAATCAGAGACTAACAGGGAAGTAAGAACTTTATAGAACTGATGCATACAAAAAGTTAAACCATCAAACTAAACAGCATACTAAATACTTTGACAGTACCGTAAGAAATGGCAATGAAAATAAATAATAATGTCTAAGGTTTACCCAAACAAGCAAATACCTGACCACCTGTACTAGTATATGGAAAACTAATGTGTTTATTCCTCTCATTTCAGGTGGGGAGTTGTAATTCAGCAACTTCCTGAAGTACAGATTTGGTCTGTGCAACTTCACTTGTGTGGTATGTTTTATATTGGAAAACTGAAGGGTGTTTACATATAGGCATTAAGAATCACCTAAGAGATAACAAAACCCCCTGTACAAATACATTGATTACATGTAAATGACAATGAACATGAGGCGGCATTTACAATTCAGGTTTTACAACTTGTTTCTGTAAACACCCAAGGCAGCAACATGACAGATCTGCATGAAGGTTTGGCCATCTACATGACTAAATGATCACATTTCTTTTATGTCTTATTTTGCTGCGAGAAGAATTAAAACATTTCCAACTGCAAATCAGTTTAAGAATGTTTTTATGGGTTTTTTTCTGTTTATTATTGCCCACAGCTGTAAAATGTCATAGCACTGACTGGTTTGTGTGTATCACATGATGGATAGCGACACAGAGGTATTTAAATTGTTAATTGAGTTAGTTCAAATATACCTGAAAAGGGAAGTTTATTATATAGTCTGTAAGCTATCATTGTATATGTTTTGTTATTTTATCAATTTGTGTGGATGTTTCATATGCATTTTAAGAATATTTAAATTATTAAATGTTGTCTGTGACCTATTTTGTTTCCAGGAATTGTTTTTTTTTTTTTTTTTTACTTGGGGTGCTTCTTTGTGGATCATTGTAAAACACAGAAGGTAACGAGTTTAATTTATGAACAAATTTTGAAGTATGCAGTGTCATCATGCACAGATAGATGCCATGTACAGGTTGTGAACAGTTTGGAAACATTAGTTACGCAGCAACATATCCATTTGCATTGCACATTATGCAATGTATGCAAATAACAACATAATGTCATATAACCCCCCCAATTTCTACTGACCACCTCTTGCTCTGACATTATAACGCATACTCATTTCACTTGTGACTCTTATTCTAAACTCTTCTCAAATTACCTTATTAATTCAATACATGCACTTATGTTTCTTTTTTCCTACATCCCTATCTCCATTTAATTTTTAGCCCCATTCCCAACTATTTTTCTTCTTTCAAAACTATTTTACACTATATCCATTCATAATCACAACCCTCCTTAATAGTACCAATCGATTCCACATTGTATCTTTTACTTTTCCCAACTACACCATCATTTCTTCTTATTTTGACTACATCATTATACCTTGCCTTTCATACTTCTCTGTTCCTTGTATTCTGAGAAGATACCAGGACAACCTAACTATCGTATTTAATAGAAAATACTTCTATCCTTGCTTATTCTCTACCAGCTTTCAGAATCCACCATCACTGAACCTCCTACAGCCCTGCAGCTTCTTGTTTCCTTCTTCATCGCTACTTCCCCTCTACTTGACATCTATAAAATACGGAGTCCTGTACTTAGTTATGTTACTGTCCAGCTTATCCTTTATTCTTCCCCTACTGAGCCACCTTTCATCTTATCATGACTCAATAATATATCACAATGTCTCCAACTTTGTCCCAACCACCTATCCATACTTCCTCTTTACACTCTCCACACATTGCCCCAAACCTATTTAATATTGCCCCTCTCCTTTATTCCAAATATAGACTGATTAACAGCACTTTACCTTAAACCAAAACACGATTAAGTGCAAGAATCCTCTCCAAAAAACAAACATGCATAATACCCAATATAGTAAAAGAGGAGATATACACCCTAATCCTGACCATGCCTTTCACAATGAACTCAAAGATAATTCTCTCCCACAGTCTTCTCTAATCCTAAAATAGTCACTCGCCAACACTGGTGATCTAATTTTTGCTGCTGTAAGTTTTAGAAACATAAGAAATAAAACTGGTGAACTACATGCCTGGATTACCCAACATAAGCCAGACATTCTTGCTGTAACTGAACCTTGGCTTAACCTCAGAATAAATGATTCTGTATTTATAACTCCTGGCTATATCATCCATAATGACCACATAAGCAGGAAAAGTGGCGGAATTGCTTTAATATTTCACAACACCTACCACATTTCCCCTTACAGCAAACCAATACTAAAAGCCAGTTCAGCAGAGCTTCGTACTACTTTCCTCAAAATAAACAATTATAAACAAATATGTATTACTGTCCTTTATATCCCTCCTGGTGACAATACAGCTATACTGGAAGATATCCTACATTGGATATCCATAACATTTCTACAAGAAAAATGCTACTAGGTGATGTGACTGTCAGTTGGTTGGAAATAATCTCTAATTCCACTATATCTCCATGAACTTATATGGTTTCACACAACTAATTAATAGCCCCACACGTTATAGCAAGATGTCAAATTCCCTATTAGACTGGATACTAGTATCAGACCCTAGTAAATACACCACAAAGGTATAATGCCAAACTCTCACAGATTATCTCTCGATTTATATGATTAGACATCTCACACCTCCAATTAAATGGCATATTTATAAAACAATAGACAACTTTTCCAAGTTTAACCCAGAAATGTTCATTACTGCACTATCATCTTTTAGCTGGAACTTCCTGAAAATTCTCCCCTTAGACGATGCCATAAATGAATTCAGTACGGCTTTTCTAAACATCCTAAATAGCCTAGCACCTCCTAGAAGGAAGATACTAAAAACAAATAATGCAATTTGGCTATCTAGAAAGAGTAAAATGCTAATGCAGAATATAGAAAAATCATGGAAAGAATAGCAAAAATATAAAACACTTCAATATCTTGAAAACTTTAAAATGCTTCAAAATCGTACTAAAAAGTAAATAAATGAGACAATAAACTATACTGTAACAACTTTCAGAATAATACTTAAGAAAACACTAAATAATTTGGCCATCCATTAAAAAAATCTTACATCCCAGCCAAAAATTCAACCCAACCCCTCCCAATAACTCACCACTCAAAACTGCAGTACAGTTCAATTCTTATTTTATAGATAGTACAGCATCTTTAACCAAGGATTCCTCAACATCTAATCCCAGCCATGACCAACAGCAAGATATCACCACATCCACTTTCACCTTCAAACCTGTGCCCTCATCCTATATAAAACTACTCTTAAACAAACTTAAACCATGCTCTTCTTCGGATGATGACCTTCCAAGTGAGTACCTAAAAATAGCAGCCAAAAGCATTGCCTATCCTGTCTCAATCCTTATAAGTATGTCAGTCCAGGAATCCCACATTCCCTCTTTATGGAAAAAGTCAGACATAATCCCTCTGCACAAAGGAGGAAAGTCAACAGACATTAATAACTTTAGATCTATAGCAATCTTATCTCCCCTCACCAAAATGATTGAACAATGTATTCCAAAACGATTGCTAGCTTATCTCCTGCAGGAAGAACTCCTATCCTCTAAACACGGCTTCTGTCCTTCCCATAGTACTAGCACTGCCCTTCTAATGTATATGGATACTGTAAATAAAGCTAGAGTTAATGGCAAACTAGTCTCTTTCTTACATCTAGACTTGTCTAAAGCCTTTGACACAGTTTGTCATAGCAAACTTCTGTCAAATGTCGTCACTAGGTCTCTCACAGCCCAACCTTCTGTAGTTCAAAAGCTACCCATCCAATAGTTATCAGTCAGCAAAATGGCACTCCATGCTCTCTCCTTACCTCACAGTTACCACTGGTGTACCATAAGGCTCTGTCCTTGGTCCCTGCCTCTTTAACATTTTCATCAACACTCTGTTTACATCCACACAACAGGCCACTCTAATACAATACACAGATGATTCCACTTTCATTTGCACATCTGACAACATGGTACACCTCCAAACAATTACTCAGGAAGTTTTAACCACCACTGAAACATGGCTTTGTAACTCACAGCTTATGCTCAATCCAAAAAAGACCAAACTTCTACCCCCCCCCCCAAATCCCTCTCTCATGAAAAAAACAAAATTTAAAGTCCTCTGTCTTGATAATACAACCATTGAAGTCACCTCTCATAGCAAAGGGTGATAGTGGCTGATAAGCTTACATTCAACCTGCATATACAAAATTGCATAAGAAAAACTCATCAAAAACTAGGGGTGCTTTACAGAGCCAAAAACCTTCTCACAGATGCCACTAAAACACTTGCCACTACTTATCTCCTGCCCACACTTCTTTATGGCACACCCATCTATACTAATCTCCAGGCTTCACAAAGAAATAACCCTTGAGCCATGGCATAACAAAATTGTTAAATTTGCAGCAAATACCCCTTTCAGAACCCACCACAGTATAGAACTAAAAAGCCTAAATTGGTTAGAACTGCCTCATCATCTAACATATAAACAGCTTTTTACCACCTTTAAAATTATTCAGAATCCATCTGCCTGTCCAGCACTAAAAGCATTCTACCCAAGTATGTTCCGAGTTGGTCATTGTGATCCACTGACCAAAAACTACTGTCTGTCTACAAACCTATCAGATCTGCTGGGCATAGTCTCTACTTGTACAAAGTTGCTAAGGCATGGAACTCCTTGCCTGTATCCATCAGGTCAATACCTTCCCTGCCATCTTTCAAAACCACTCTGATAGACTTCCTAGCTAAAATCTGGATTTGTTCTTGCTCAAAACCAAGATAAACTATATCCCTAAATGTGAGCAAGTACCTTTTTTATTCTTTATACCTCCTTACTTTCCCTTCTTCACATACTTCCTTACTTCTATCAAATTATCTTCTCTGACTTTCTCTCCAAATACATCTTAAGCCTGTTTTCATATTGCAATTCCTGTTTGCGATAGACTAACTTACCTTTAATTCTTCTACAAACTGTCTAAAATTTCTATAAATATTAAATGATTGTCATATAACTTGTATCAATTCTTAGCCAATGGTTTTATATTATCACTAATTTGTTATAATTATTTAAACTGCAGATGTTCTTAAAATATTTTGTAATAATGTGGAGCTTTTCTCCCTGGGCCTGTGCTGAAAATAGGCTTCTACCCAGTCTGACTTTCCCGGTAGTCAAATGCGAATCAATCAGTCAATCAATCAATCAATCAATCAATCAATCAATCAATCAATCAATAAATAATTAAGTTGTATGACTAAATGAGGCAATGATGGCAAGCAAATGTATACAGAAAAAACATTGTTGTGATTTCTAGTCAGATGTGTAACAACTTACGTGTATCACTCCATGACAACTACAAAGAGATATGACATGCAAAAAATTTGAGAGCTGTGTACCAGCAGAATGCTAGGGGTGGCACCAGTCAGTGCTCAGTGGCACGTTTGTTTTTATGGTAATCAGTACCAGCCCAATTACATGTCATGGGTGGCTGCTACAATAGCAAAGACTCAGACTTCAGCTAGCCTGCAATAATATGAGTGAGTAGCAGAATGAGCATCCAAGTGCTCCGGATTATGCGGAATGCTTCGCATTTAATGACAAGCGAAGCCACTGTTCTACTGTTCTGCATTGAACAGCTGTGGCTCTGCTACACGAATTCTGATTGGTTTGTATACCGCAATTACTGCCAATCAGCATTGCGGTATACAAACCAATTTATAACTGTGCTGCCCTTCCACATTACACAGCGTTGGCTGTGCTCCACAGTTTTTAATTGGCTTGTAGACCGTTTTACAGCCAATCGTGAATGCGGTCTATGAGCCAATCAAGTAAGCTTCTCAGGGGGATGGGAGCCAATGAGAGCTCCCGAATACAGGCCAATCACATTCCGGGATGCATTTTCACACCAAAATAATGGCTTGAAAAGGATTCCAGGAATCACTGATTTTACTTTTTGCAAGTTGCTTGCAGCAACAACTTGGAAGAAAGAACTCTGAAGACCAGGAACTTCAGCATCGGGGAAAAGGAAGGAGCAGCTGTGGTGAAAACTTTGGGACTTGGAAGCCAGCCTGCTAGGAGAGGAGTTAATGAGCTGAATGGACTTGAGGTTCAGGGGCTGAACTTACTACTGCTTTGGTGGAGTGAGACCGGTCAGAAGGCTGATGTTTATTTTGTTGCCTGCTGGATCATCGTTTCTGTCATGAATTGTATTAAGCTGCTGGTGCTGTTTACATAGGCAGAGGTAAGTGACTGTTTTAGCTGCAATGGTTAAGGTTAATGTTAATGGTTAAGGTTAATGGTTAGGCAAGTACTTCCCTATCCTTAAAACTGGTATGCTAGCACATAACCTGTTATTGTAGCAATTTTCTAAGTTTATAAGAGCAATATTTGGTATCTCTGGGCTGCTTGTCCCCCTAGTACATCTGATACTGTTAATTAAACAACTTTCTGAGTTTAATAAGAGGAATATTTAAAATGTCTCTGCGTTTGTGCTGCTTGTCCCACTAGTGCATCTGTAAATGTATTTGCCATTTTTTAGAGAAACTGTATGACAAGTTAGGTTCTGTTCTAGCAACTTTGTAAGTTTATAACAGCAACATTTAAAGTGTCTGTGTGCCATTTTAGAGAAACTGTATGCCAAGTCAGGTCCTTGTTATTCTAGCAACTTTCTACATTTATAAGAGCAATATTTAAAGTGTCTCTGTGTGTGCTGCTTGTCCCCCTCGGACATCATTGAAAATAATTGCTAATTTTTTTTTTGCATTAACTGTATGCCAAGTCAGGTCCTGTTATTCTAGCAACTTTCTAAGTTTATAAGAACAATATTTAGTGTCTGTTTGTGCTTGTCCCCTAGTACATTTCTGAAAGTAAAAGCCAATTTTTTGCAGAAACTGTATGCCAAGAGTTTATGAGAGCATCATTTCTAAGTTTATCAGAGCAATATTTAAAGAGTCTCTATTTTTGTGCTGCTTGTCCCCCTTGTACGTTGGGCAGGGCTTTGTCCAGATTTCTTGCACTAAGAGGATGAGAGGTATGTCAGAATGGATGTTAAAAGTGAGTTATTTATAGTAATGAGATGATTTAAAGTATTTGGTTTTGTTTTCTGGTAGAACATTAGAGTGTAACTTGATTGTGCATTCTTTGGTCATAACTGTTCTAAGGCACAATGTCTTAAATGGCACATTCTTGTAAAAGTACAGAGGCCCCTGGTTTCAAGTAACCTTTTTAGGCACCTTTGCCAGGCCCAGAACTGGCAGTAGGACAGGGGTAGAACACATCTAAAGTGGTGCATGTAAAATACAGGTAGTATTGGTGTGTGTGTGTGTGTGTGTGTGTGTGTGTGTGTGTGTGTGTGTGTGTGTGTGTGTGTGTGTGTGTGTGTGTGTATGTTGCAAGTGCATTTGTTAAGTACCATGCTCCTTGGCAATAAGTCTACATCTAACATATGACAGGATGCTATTTAACTTGGTCTAACTAAAATAATTTGTGTGACTTGTAATGTCTGTGTAGGAAATGTAGTTAATTTGATTTTTATTTTTGTAAAATGCTGTTTCATTTACTTATGGTGTGGTTATGGTATTGCAGATAAAGGTGTTGGATCTGAGAAGTGTCTTATTGAATTTTAAAGATGTTCTGTCATGCTCCATGGCAAAGGCATGTTTTGCGCAGTGTGAAAATAGCATATTCCACATTTTGACCATTTGTCACACATTGTTAGGGTCTGTGTTACACATTGATCTCTTAAGAGGATGAGACCTATGGTAGCAGATAACTGACCACTTCCATGTTCATTGTGACATTATAAGTTTGGAAGATGCAAACTGCACCCATGATTAATTTAGGGAATATATCGTGCAGCCATAGTTGTGGAAACTAAGGTATGTGTGGCACTTGCTGTCTTAGTTACTTGCATCATTTGCAAACAGCTGGGCACAGACAGATTATGCACACCACAGCCTTCTGCCTTGAGAAAAATTCACAAGTTTCTTAACATTATAAGTTTGCAGGTGTAAAATTTATCTTGTTCCCTAGATCCCCAGGACAACAGAGGTGAGGCAACTACTGTGTATGGCTTCTGAAGTACTGCATCCCTTCCTAAAGTACTTGATGCTATAGGTTTTTAGCATATAGTAGTAAATGCCCTATGTGAATCACGCTCACAGAGTGTATGAAATGGAACAAGTACTATTCTCAGTTGTGTGTCTCAGTTCCTATGATTTCCATATCTGGCACATGTTTCATCTATATAGTAATTAACAATGATGTCACTTACAAATGGGCAATATGGATGGTAAGTGCAGGCTTAATGTGCAAAATAAATGTTTACTGGTAAAGAAAATATGCATGTAGCCACAAATCCCAAAAAAAAAAAAAAAAAAAGATTTCTGCTCATATTCCTGAAACTATTCCTGAAATACAATACAATACCACCCATGCTGAGACCAAGATTGTGATTCAACAAAGCTTTGTACCTTGTTGTGACAGGGATAGGAGTACTGCTGTGTAACACAGACATGGGTGTAGCTGGCTGGTAAGATATGGCATGGCTTATGTCCTCGTGTGACAGAGATGTATATCCCTGTGCTCATTCAAGATGATGCAGTTGGGATTCTGACAACTTATGACACTAGCACTGTATGTGCACTCTGCAAAGGATCTGGTGCATGTTCTCTTGGATGATTTCTTCACCCAGCCACAGAGAACCCTGGTAGGGTTGCCATCCATGATGGCAGTGACTGCCCAAAGAAGAGAAGTTAAGTGCTTATTTCAGTAGTGTATACCATCAGACTCCTCAATGCACATATCTCATCTAGATGTCTGGATTCCCATGTCTGCTCACAGCTCATGGTGATGCAGGTTTGCATCTTAATAAATGCCATGCAAAATACTTGCCTGGTCCAGGGTAGACTATGTGGCAGACGTTTGCTCCTGGATAATATTTATATATTTCTCTTGATTTTTTTCCCAGTGCTGTCTACATCTTAGATATGTAATTGGAGCTGTTATTCTGTTTGTGCGACTGGCCTATGGTAGGGATGCTTACATCAAAAGCAGTGTGCACATGTTAGATTGGCTGCCTGACACAGGGCAGGCATGCTTGTATGTATGTATCATCTACAGTAAGCCACTCACCTGTTGGAGATGATGGACACACCCTGTATATCGACAGTGCTTTCAAGCTCATTGGCTATATCTCTGCCTTATTCACCACCCAGCATTGATAGAAATAGTGTCGCTCTGTCCCCAGACTGTGACATCTGATGTTGTTTGTCAACATAATTGCTGGGCACATTTGGTACTGACATCAGTGCTTTGTACAGCCTAAGTCATTTCTATGCCATGACCATGAGCAGTAACACCTGTAAATACAAAACATATGCAATGCCATGGTGAACTCAATAATATGCTACTGATGTCCCTATATAAAATGTAGAGCAAAGGTGTTCATGTAGCAAGCAAGAGGAGAAGGAGGAGGAGAAGGACATTGTGGCAGGCCTGTAGTACCTAATAAATGAAATGTGCATCATGTAAACTGGATTACTGTACACTTAGTATGTTTAAGAACAGTATAGGCAAACCTCTGCTATGTAGTACTGAACAATATAGTTAAACCTCTGCTAGGTATTAGTAAACTGATCTGTCACCTACAAAAACTTGGCAGAGGGGATAGAATATCCAAGCACTAATATCCACACTACCTTTGAGAATAATGCATACTACATTGCCTTCAGACAGAGACAGATAAAGAAGGAATTCTTCAAACTCTGGAAATTATATGAAAATAGGTCAGACATCGCCTGTAGTAAACCACTCCATTTCAGTCTGCCATGCCTTGCACTTTACTTGTGGTTAATCACATCTCCAAGATGTCAATGTCACCGGCCCATTGTTCTGCTCTGTACCTCTTCATGTTTACATCCTGCAGAGATGGCTACCTCATTTCTTCTGTAACTGTTGGCATACACCTTTTTACCCAACAGACATAGGCCGTGCAAACTGGGGCCTGCAACAGGACTTTCATGTTTGCTGTGCTAAACTTTTCCAGCCTCTGCCATACTGGCTGTCCTGTGTATATGCTGAATCCTTTATAAACATACTAAACATATTCATGCATATTTACTGATTGTGAAGGGAATATGTACAGAGAGTGAATTTACTTGGGTCATACAAACACATATTCATAGTATGTAGGGCTTTGAAGGCCCAGAGAGTTATACCATAGTAATTCATGACAGAGACTAGACTTTAAAATGGTCAGATGAGATACAGTCTCTGCATATGAGTGATAAATTATTGAATATAAATGTAAGAGCTGGTGGAAGAGAATGGATTGTAGGCTGGTTTGCTGGTTTACCAGAGCACTACTAGTGCAGCTGCTCATATCAGTAGCATGGCTGAATGTTTATGCTGCACAACCACTGGACAGGCAGACTACATCACAACATTAGTAGCTGATGTTACTTCCCAACAGCAGTGCAGCTGCTTTGGTATCCTTGGAAAAAGAACCTGCTTCCATATAGCCTGTTAGAGCCTACCTGTCATATTGTTTGCCTTTGCTGCTAGTGTTTGCAATGCTTAAACAAAAACATTGTTATTCCTAACAGTCTTCCCTCAGCTATAAGTCTTTGTCAGACTGACCTAGGCTGTACACAGATATGTCCCCTATGCAGTATGTTGTACACAGATATGTCCTCTATGTAGTATCTAAGGGAGCATTTAGGACATGCATTTCTGGACGGCCTTTGCTGTGTAGGCAAAAGAAATGACATGCGACTGCATAATATGTGATGAGATATTATCCTTGTTAGGCACAATAGACCATTGTTAGACCATATCAGTATTACTATCAGACCTGACTAGTATTATACAATCATAAAAATTAAAATTGTACACCCTACCAACCAAATCTAGATGTAGTAATACAAAAAAAAAATTGAATTTAGTATAACAGTATGCACATTGCCAACTGTAAATAAAATTATGTAGGTCTCCTAGAAGTACTTGCATGCTAGTAGCTTATGACATCCTTGCTCACTGCTAAATCACAAATACCATAACTCCCACTACACCAATCTGAGTTAATTACCAAGCCTTTACATCACTTAACCATGCCAAAATGCAAAACCCTACCAGAACCCGAACTCTAACTCTATAACTCTCAAACTATCCCTAACCCTAACTATAGCACTCTGTTCCCTAGCCCTAAAGTCCCTGATAGCACCCTAGCCCCAAAACTCCCTCTCACTCCCCATAAACTCTCATTTTGCTCCCTAAACCTGAAATTTCATGCCTGCTGTTTTAACCTAAAGTCCACTATGACTCACTAACCTTAAAACTTCACTCCTGCTCCCCAATCATAACCTTCCTCCTGCTCCCTAACCCTTAAACTTCCCCCTCCATAAACCTAAATCCCACTCCTAATCACTGCCTGAAGTCAGAGACTATGCTTCCTTGCACTCCCCTTCCCTTGCCTAGGGCTACCATACTGACCTTGCCCGAATTGAAAAACTGTGTTCAAGAGAGGTGTAGCAGACCCACCCACTTTGTACTGCTGTTATACCTTACCTGAACTTGTAGTCAAGTATGAGAGGGAGCATCCAGCCATATGAGCTGTGAGATGCCCAAGTCCCTGGCTGTGAAATGCCTGGCACTCAGACCCCTTTTGTGTATAACATGTTGTGCATTTTCCTACTTAACTCAGAATAAAATAGACACATTTTCCCATATGATGTAAGTTTAAACTCTTTTGTGCGTCACCTAGTAAAATACTTGCTTGTAGATTGAATGCCTCTGAAATGACAGATTACAGTTTAATGCACCATGCAATTTATACACTGCTGGCACACAAGGCCAATGTTCATCATAAGATGTGCATATGATTTCTATGCTGGAGACTTGTACATGGTCATTTGTTATACAGTTAAGCAACACAGACCTGCATACATATCTGCCAACCTCATCCAATCCAAGCATAGTGAAAATTAGAAAAAGTATATCAGTGTCACATGAGAATGAAAATTAACCCGGAAGAAGACAAAAAAAATCAGACAACAACTGACTGTGCCAAAAAACAAAAGAAAGAATATGAGGTGAAGAACCAGATGAGAAGGCAAGAAATGTGGAAAATGCATAAGTATAAATGGAAGTACAGAATACTCCTGGAACAACCTTGTGTTGATCAGGATCTGACACAGGAATGGTTATGGATAGATAAATTTAAACCAAAAAATGAAAAGTTAATATTAGAAGCTCAGGATACTGGACTACATGCACATTGATTCACTGAGTCCACTGAACATGGCAGAGAAACAGACAAATGTAGGTTTTGTGAAACAGAACTGGAAACAGTCACACATCTTATTGCTTTTGTGATACACTAATGAGAGAAGGCCTGTATACTGAAAGGCATAACAATGTGGCAAGACTGCTACACTGGAGAGTATGCAAACATTACAATACCGAAGTAGCTGATTAGAATTGAAAAGATGGGCCACAAAGCAATATAGAGAATGGTGAAGTGTATACCATAAAGGATCACCCATTACCAACAGTTTAAAAAATAGATGTAAGAAAAACAGACATAATAGTCCATGGAAAGAAGACAAAAGTAGCATTGATCATTGAATTTGCGGATTCCTATTAGAAGAGTAAATGCTTAAAATAGCGAACGCTCTTTTATCGAACTTGAAATCCTGAAACTGCAAAATGTCGAAGGCATGGAAAATCGCTGGGCCATTCTCAGGACATTGCTGTTTTCTCCACTGTGGTGTGATCTTGGAGTTGGTATATTTAAGGTGGGGGGGTGTGGGGGCACAGCCCCTCATATTGGTGGGGTGAAGGGACAAAGCCCCCCACTTTATTTTGTTTGTGCATTCTTTTTTTTTTTGGATCAGCAATTTTTTTCCCTGGGAAAAAATTGCTGATCCAAGCCTTCGACATTTTAGAGTTTCAGGTTTTTCAGTTCAATAGAAGAGCATTTGCTGTTTTAAGCGTTCCCTCTTCTAATATAGACCTGCATTTGCTACACCCAGTGATTACAGTGTCTTCCATACAGAGACACAAAATTATAAAATACCAGGATTTGCAGGCAGAAGTGAGGGTAATTTGGAAAAAGGATATCTAGACAGTTCTAACAGCAGTGGGAACAATGGGTTTTATAAAAAGAATTTACAATCTTATTTAGTTATGCTACCTATGTAACTTTTTCTGAATTGTACAAGGAGTCAGTTCTGGGTAATTTGCAGGTGCTGCAACAAACACTTCTGGCTAACATCAAACATTGAAATAGTACCAATTTCACAAACTTAAATCATATTTGACTGAGGAATGGGGTCCATTCCCATCAAGGTATAGAAACCCAAAAGGCTTGGATAAATTAAACCTCAGAATATAGAAAAGGGAGCAGATCATCAAAAAATACTTAGAAAGATAGACGTGATAAAAGCAATGCACAGTATTAAAAAACATCATGATTTATCATATACCATTGTCAATAATAAACAAAAATATTAGCACAGGCAGAACATTTAGAAGGTATGCAGATAAATATAAAGGAAAAGCAAAAAATAAGCAATTTATGGATGACCCTCATAAAACAGAATAGAACACTACCAAAAAAGACATAAAAGAGAATAGAACACTATCGAAAAAGTCATAAAACAGAATAGAACACTATCGAAAAAGACATAAAACAGAATAGAACACTACTGCAAAAGAACTAGGCACATTTTGAAGAAGTATTTATGAGGACGCTGTTCAATATATCAATGATTCTGAATGGCTAGAAGAATTAAAAGAAAAAGCAAGAACTTCTAATGTAGAGAATTCAAGTTGGTATGAAGTAACAACCAGAATCCAAATGGAGAGATGAAATCAGCAAAAAAAAAAAAAAGGAGAGTAGTACTGCTGGAACTGAATTCATCCTCAAGTCTGGGTGAGTACCTTCATGTGATGGACTGTTTTCACAAAATCTAACCAAGATAAAGAGACTGTATTTTATATAGCATATATCATGCTGAAAGGCAGATTTAAAAAATAAAAATAAACAGCTGGGTACACAGGTCACAAGATAAAAAAGTGCCCAATCCTAGTGTTTACAGTAGAGCCAGAACTGGAAAAAAGGCAGGGGCGCTCGTGCTATCGGACTGCCGGACTGCAGCCCTCCCACCTAGAAAAAAAACAAAAGAAAAATCTTTAAAACTAAAAAACAAAAACAGAAAAAAAAAAGCACGAGTCCCGACTCCTCTGTGCATGCACAGACACATTTGAAGACCTCAGACTGCCTTTATCAGCAGTCGGGATAGAGATAGACAGGTACCCAGCAATCATTGCTGCAAATGCACCTAGGAATCAGTGCAGTGATGACCGCACAGAAGAGGAGGTCCGGACTGCATCGGCTGTAGGCAGACCCAATGAAGACTGAGAACTGAGGGAGGTGAGCTGGCAGATCCAATGAGGACTGAGAGAGGTGAGCTGCTGTCACGGGACATTCATTGCGCGGAGCTCAGGGCTCATTCAGGAGGTAGGTGTTTTGGTGGCTGGCTGGATTGCTCCATTTCGCGGGCGGTTTTGGTCACTGGCTGGATTGCTGCTTCCAGAGGTTTTGGTTCATTCATTGAATGGGTGGGACATACAGCAGGTAAGTGTGTGTGTGTTTCAGGAGGTTTTGGTTCATTCGTTGAACGGGTGGGACATACAGCAGGTGTGTGTGTGTGTGTGTGTGTGTGTGTGTGTGTGTGTGTGTGTGTGTGTGTGTGTGTGTGTGTGTGTGCGTGTGTGCGTGTGTGTGTGTGTGTGTGTGTGTGTGTGTGTGTGTGTGTATGTATGTCAATGTTCTTTTCTTTATCTAGGCTGATATGGTTTGCTTTCTGTCCTGGATTGCTAATCATTGTGGGGAGTGTACTGGTACTGATAGGTTCATAGGTTCATAGGTTGGTACTAGGCTATCCGCTCTAGGGCCTATACAAGCCTAGCCATAACAATTCCCTGGCTATTTCTTCCCACACTATTTACTTCCCTGGACCCCTGTCTAGCAGGGTGACTGACATGATCCCCGGGGTGAATTTCATTTCTCCCATCCAATCGTCAAGGTTCCTTTTGAAGAGGGCCAAAGAGGCACTCTGCTTGACATGTATGGGCAATCTATTCCAGAGTCAGATGGTCAGAATGCACTTTTTCTTTCCTAATCATGTCTTGACAAACTAATGTGTAATGGCACTTGGCTCTGCTTTGCTTCTATGCTAATACACAGCTGTTATGTTTTGCATACAAGTGTTATTGAGACTGTTTTCGCCATTTCATGACATGCATCATATATTCAGCACCATATAGATTAATATGACAGTTATTGGTTTTTCTGTAGCATTTTCTTTCTATAGATCTTTTTTCCAATTTTATTGCACTTGTTGTTGTTCGTGTTCGTTCGTTGTATTGCACTTGTTGCAGGAAAAAAGGCAACTTGATAATCTAGATATGTCTCTCTGGGAATTATCAAAAGAGACAAACTCAGTCTAAAGATAAATCAATGAAACATTTGTTAAATGGAGGGTTCCCTATTTGCATTGCTGAAACAGTCGGTTATGTTAGAAGTTTGCTTTACTGAGACATGCATAGAAAAAATCCATTATATGCAACTAATTAATTCCCTTGAAATGGAATTGTAACATATGTTTATTTGATAACTCAGTACTAAAAAATCCATTTTATCTTTTCTCAGCGCACCAACAAAATTGCCAATTGATGTTACAGCACTGTATCACAGCACAGAATTTATTTGCTAATCTGTATTCACTTAATGAAATGAAGCATTCAATGCAGTGTTTTGAAGTGAGAAACATGGTGTAATTAAAAAAAGTACCATTTTTCTTCTTTCCATAGTTTAACGTATTAACAGACAGAAAAAAATATGTTTGAGTTTTGTATCTGACAAAGTCGTTATTTTAGGGGAACTGGTTCCACTCTGGTGCCTTAGACTGATGCCACTGTTTTACACTGCATGTGTAATGCGGTGCATTATGATATCACTGCTATGATTTAAATGGTACATTTGAAAAGAAGGATAAATGCCTCTCAGACAGCTTAACTGTTATGATTTAGGCACAGTGCTCTTCGCCCTCACATTTAGCCTTGTCACACCTTGATTTCCTTCATAGTGCTATACCTGTTAAAGAGTGCATGTATTAATAAATAATGTAATAGTCTAAACAATGGTACCTTATCAGTTATACAGATTCAAGTAAGTGAAGTCATTCTGTTCTGAAAAATAGGAAAGGACTTCCCTTTCTGACCAACTGCTACAATTTCAAAGGGAAGTGTTATCTATAAGTTTTAACGGTCAGAGGCTGAGAGGTATGGTAGCACCAGTAACCCCATCCCCACCCCAGATCTCCACCTTGCACAGTCCTACAAGTGATGGACATATTAAAAAGACATATTTAATGATTAATCCACTTTTTACATACCATTACTACATAACAAGTGATCTGCTAAAAATCAGTGACATGCTTTGTGCTTTTACTTGCTTACTTGTAGTTCATTTTCTTGCAAAGTGTGCTTGAAACACTAATAGACTAGGTTCTGTTAGTTAGCATTTTTTGTATTCAGCAGGTAACATAAGAATTTACATTTAATTGGATTAGCTTATCAAATATGCCAGAGTGTAGAATGATATCAAAGGCTTTGGCTAAGTACAATTATGCAACGTGAAATGATTTACTTAGTCTAATGCTTTAGTTACTTTCTCCAAAAGTTCATCAAGTTCAAGAGGCAGGGTCTGCCTTGGACAAAAGCCAAATTTGTTTGTGTCCAAGTTTTGGAGACTGTCTATGTTCTTGTTGCCTTACAAATAAGGCTAGTGAAGCTGATGGGTCTATAGTTACTCAGGACAATTATGGGTCTCCCTTTACAGTTGAATATGACAGTTTTATGCAGCAGCTGAGAGTATGTGTAATAAAGAATCAACCAGTCAGTGCTTGGCATTGACAAGAAGACAACCTGGCACATAGTCACGGTCTGGCCTTGAAGAGAATGCTTAAGATTTGCTTAATCCTGTATGATATGTGGGAGTGGCATAGGCATGCTTATATTTTGATAGCAGTTTGGAGGAGATAGGAGTAAGGTTTAATCTCAAATTTTCCATTGATATGTTCACAATGTCTATGGCTTTTTTCTCACTTTTTCAGACACAGCAGCTAGTTAAAGAGTGAATTCAAGTGGCTGAGCTCTTTACATTCCTGTTAGGATGACAAAGGCTGACCTGTACCTCACACAGTAAATCCAACAAAAGAAAATCAAAAGAACTAATGATATCTAGGTGTAATATAAAGCCTACATGCTATAAACCACCCAGAATCTGTAGCAATCAGTCTAACTCTCCGATAAAGTTCTTTTTTTACCATGGTCATCTTTTCTTTCCAAGAAATAAATAATGTGCTTCAATAAGTTCTGCCTAACTTATGAAACTACAAGTAAATAAAACAACTCTATTTAAACACTGCTCCCAGAAAAATGTGTCATGCCACTGAGTTCTTCTGAAACATTAACTTAAGCTGTAAAACTACACATAAATAACACCGCAGTTCTGCCCATTCCTACTCTTACCCAAGAAAAATACCCAGGGCTTACAGTAGTTCACTCACTCTGCTCTTTCCACATGCTGAAACTCAGGCACAAAACGAACAAAACCAGCTAAAAGTAACATAAAGATTTTTTTTCACTTAAATCCAGAAATGCCATTGCTATGAACATGCTACCAAGACTAGAATACATTCTCTGCATTATCATATAATCCTGACAGAATACATAAATTGTACAGATCTCCGAAAACAAAATATGAGTCATCAATTTGAGTTCACAACCTGAATACTACTGTTTAACAATTAAAAAACTCCAGTAGGTCAGCAGTAGCAGCTTGAGCTTTTCTATTCAATACCCTTCAACTTAAACTGTTAAATGATTACTGCTGTACACCTATCAAGTACAATTTACGAATAACCTACAACCATTAAGAAACCTAGAGAAAAACACACTAAGAACACTTCAATAGACCAAAGCAATAACATTTTAGGAATAATCTGTAACTATTAAGAAACTAAGACAAAAGCACACCAAATATTACTTTAAAGGGGTATGTGTGTGTATTTGTGAGACAGAGTTTAGACTTCCTATTTAAGCAAGTGTACCGGCATCACATAACTGGAAGTTTCATTGTATTTTATTTTATTCAATATAAAGTTTCTTTCCCTGCTACTGCTTTAAAAGTATGTGTGTGTGTGTGTGTGTGTGTGTGTGTGTGTGTGTGTGTGTGTGTGTGTGTGTGTGTGTGTGTGTGTGTGTGTGTGTGTTTGTGAGACAGAGATTAGACTTGCTATATAAGCAAGTGCAGCAGTGATCAGCTGCACATCACCATGAAGAAATGCATCATCATTCCTTTCATTAAAAACAATGTCCCTTCATACTATCAAATTAACAACAATACCTTATGTACCTATGGTGTGGTAAGGGATCTGGGATCACAAGTAAACTGTGACCTTAACTTTTACCACCATGTGTCTACTGCAGTAAGGAGGGCTTTCTATGTAGGACACTCGATTAGCAATGGCATTACCTCTACAGCAAAAGAGGTTCTAACCTCTCTATACTCGAATTAATCAGGCCCATAATTGAGTACACCCCTTTTGGCATGTACTGCACAAAGCACTTGCAGCAAGTGGAGAGACCTCAGAAGTTTCTAACTAAGAAGATCAAGGGACTCGAGCATGTGCCTTACACAGACAAACTAAAGTCCCTGTCCCTGTCAGTATACTCAGTACAGTATAGTCTTTTTAGGGGAGACTTATTCCTGGTTTACAGAGCAATCTGGCCCAAACCTAATAAATTTGCTGCACATCTGTAAAACAAACAAGACTACAGCTACCCATTCCAAGGACCTAAATATGGCCTGCAACTTGAATAAGACAAGCTGGATGGACAGATTTGTCTCCTAGTGACTGCTGCGTCTTTGGAATAAGCTGCTAATTTGTGTGAAGAAGAGTACCTCTATGACTCAGTTCAAAAGGATCCAGGATGAGTGGATGGGGCACCATAACTTCTTACTGGGGATAGTGCCCAAGACCCTCCTGGACATGGGCAGTCATTACTAATTACAGTCCTGGGTATTGACTAGAATATCTATGGTATTACATTGGGATGAAAGGGCTAAGCTTAAAATGACCTCCGAGTCGATAGCCTAGTAACCTCTTATGATCGTATGATCCTATGATCATGCAAAGATGCATTTTGTGTTGAAGCATGATGAGGACAACAGGCGCAGGAAGTGCAGGAGTGTAGCAGAGCTTCTGGATTTTTTCTTTGTTACTTGTAACCATAGCTCTCAACTGTACAGATTTTTGCAGAATGCCCAGATTTTTGCCTCATATTCTTGGTCCGTTTACCATAAAATTGCGTTTTTCTTGCAGATAAATGACAAAGCATTAAAGACTGAAATTAGTAAATAATAACAGACATTTGAGTTTCAGACTTCATACCCTTTAGAAAATTAATGTTAATGCAAAACCTGCTATTCTATCAACTTTTTAAGTTGCTAAGAGCAATACTTAAAACATTGTCCCTATTTTTGGGCCTTTGTCCTACTTTTATTTCTGGATTGTCCTGATTTCTTGCTCTGAGAGGTAAATTCAAACCAAATACAGCCACTGGTGAAAAATATTACTAAATATAGTATGAACCAGGCCTGGATAACATTTGTTTGGAGAGATAGCAGGTGCTCAATTCAATTCCATATTCACATTAACTGTATCAGAAGGTTAAAATAAATGAAAAAAGACTTTTATTTGGAAAAAAAACAGATAAAATCACTGTGATTACAATGGTTAAGCACTTTCATCTCCTCTAAAGTATTAACTGAAACTTCTTTAGAACCAAAGATCATCCTGTCCCTTCATACATTTATAAAAAAACATCAATTAAAAACTTATGCATAGTGCCAGCACTATGTCCTTGCATGTTGAATAGGTGTGAGCTGTGCATGGTAGCGGTATCAGTTCATTATTGTTGCTCCCAACTGTGAGAACTGGCTCTGTCAGGAGTTGCACTGGCATGTCCAGTGAACTTCTGTCACACTTATGAAAGAGCTAGTGAGGATGACGGATAAACAAATATGCAGAGTAGCAGAAAGTAAGATAGGAGATGAACAGTTTAGATTTTGATGAAGAGGCAGCACAACTGACCTGTTGGTTTGCAGTGAATCAGATAGGGGACATGAAGATTGAGATAAAGAAAGAGTACACCTGGGGATTCCTAGACTTGAAGAAGGCATATGATAAAGTCCAAAGAAAGCTGTTTTGGGCAGTCATGCAACAGACAGAAATCCTGGAAACTTTGTTAACGTAAATGCATATACCTTGAAATTGCTACATAATAAATTATTAGCACTCCCCCTTTACATCTAAATTCCTACCTCCTCAAATCCAAACTCCCTACAGTCTTCTCATTCTTAGCATTACTATCTTTTTACTCTCATTTCACACCCTGTCATTCCCAACTTTGCAGCATTTCTTTCTCTGCTGGCACCTTAAGTAATATGCATTTGCCAACTCAAAGTCATAACTTCACCAGCATTTATCTTGCTCTACAACTACCTTTCTAAATGTTATAAAGTTTAGACTTCTTTCTACTAAATTTCAAACATACAGCTATTTTAACATTTATAGTGTGCATATGATTCAAAGCTATTGCATTCTTTCCTCATATTAGATACACATCGTATACTTGTTGTATAACCATGTCTTATGTTTCTGTGTAATTCTTTTACTTAGTGGTACTGAAAGACAACAAGCCACACATTTTTACTGTGCGCTTCTTGTCACTCAAAGACTACTACTTTTAAATATGATTTATCCATGTCCTCTTAAGTTTGTTAATTCTGAACTGTTTTCTATATGATGTTTTCTATATGCAGCCTGGGTCATCTCTGAAAAACTGTCTTTGAACAATGGACTCATCAAATTATCTAATTTACACGAAAAAAAGAAAGTATCTATTTATCCCTCTCTCTCTTTCTTTCTATGCTTAATTTTGTTCACAGACCCAGATGTTGAAGTTCACAGTGTTGACACAAAACGTCAACATTGTGAATGTTGACACACTATTGCAAATGTGCTAATTGATAACATCAGTGCAAACAAAGAAAAAAAAAGTAAAAAAAAAAGAATAAAGCATAATTTTTTGCAATAGGACAGGTCCTCCTGCATCTCCTACACACACTGTGATAATTCTACAAACTCACTCTAAGATTGCAGACTGCCAGGAAAAAGGCATTTTTCCTGACCAAAAGAATAATGTGATCTTGTACAGCAATTATAGGCAGCTACTTTCAGATGAATTCCATTAATGTCTGCTAAGTAAAGTAGAACTTCACTACCTCAAATATGTTTCTAATGTCAAGTCAGTGTTAATGAGGCTCATTTTTTTATTTATTATTTTATTTTATTTTACATTTGATGACCTGGAAAGTCTGACTGGACGCAGGTCCATTTTCAGCGGAGGCCCAGGGAGATAAGCTCAACATAAAAAACAAACAAAAGTGACAATACATTTACATACTATTATACATAAAGGAACATGTTTAACATTTTTACATAGGTGAGTAGAACAAATGTCTTCAGAATAATCATTGTATGGAAGAATAAGTTATTTAAAAAAAAAACTTGTATGGTAAGGAATAAGTAGTTAATGGATTAGAGGTGAAGGTTTTGCAAAAATGATTATAGTACTGGAAGGAAAGTGAATTAATCTGGGGGGGGGTCACATGGGCACAGCCAATTGTTAGATTTGTGGGTGTTGAGTAGTTTCTTGAATGATGAAACAGAGCTGGTCAAAGTTATGTGTTTTGGGAGTGAGTTCCAGATTTTAGCTATTGTACAGCCAAAGAGAGCTTTGCCTGCTTCATTCTTATGTCTAATGACAGTTATGAGATTTTGGTCAGTGGACCTTAATGGATGGGTAGTAGTGTAGGGCTGTATTAGATTTTGTAAAGCTGGAGTTTTGTCAGAGTGGTAGTGCAGTTTGTGAGCTGTGAAGAGTTGTGTAGTAAGTGGTTGTTTGGGCAACTCAAGCCAGTTGAGCTGTTTGAGGGAGAGACAGTGATGGGATCTATTTGAGGCACTAGTAGCAAATGTAGCAATCTTGTTTTAGCAAGATACCATTTTGTTTTGATCACTCTGGCGAAGGTTAGTCAGGACTGGGGAGGCGTACAGTAGGGTGGATAACAGGTGAGTTCTTGTAACAGCGGCTTTGGTATAGTTGGTCATGAATTGTCTGTTCCTATACAGGAGACCCAGTTTTTTGTTTACTTTTTTGATTGTTTGAGCTATGTGTATGTCAAATTTGAGCCTGTTGTCAATTACTACTCCTAGGAGTTTAGTGTGTGTTGTTGGGGTGATAGTGGTGTTATCTCTAGAGTTAATGGTGAAGTCAGTCTTTGGTGCAGAGGATCTACCAGGACTGAAGAGAATAAGTTTTGTTTTTTTAGGGTTGAGTAGAAGTTTAATGCTGGAAAACCATGCTTCAGCCAGAGTAAAGTTAATCTGTGTTATTATTTGAAGTTTGCTTAGGGTTGGGGCGGGACATATGATGGTAGTGTCATCTGCCTATTGTACTATAGAGGCGGAGGGAGAAGAAGTTGCTATCTGATTTCTATATATAGAGAATAGTAGAGGCAAAAGTATTGATCCTTGTGGAACTTCTATCATTATAGGCAGAAGGGAGGATAGTTGGTCCTGCCAAAGCACTGCTTGTTGACGGTCAGATAGATAGTTCTTAAACCATGATATGGTGTACGGGTTTATGTTAAGGGTAGATAGAGTGTTAAGTAGTATGCTGTGGTTGACCATATCAAAGGCTTTAGATAAGTCTAAGAATACAGAAGATACAAAAAGACCATTGTTTCTGTAGGAGTTAACTATATTGGTGTAAGAGAGTAGGGCTGTTGTGGTGCTATGGGAAGACCGAAAACCATGTTGGGATGTTGTTTTAAGGCTATTATTTAGGAGGTATTGCATTAGCTGGGAATGTACTACTCTTTCTAAAATTTTTGATAAAGGTGATAAAATTGCAATTGGTCAGTAGTTGGTCAGTCCAAGGGAGTTGCCGCCTTTGTGGAGTGGAATAATATGAGATTTTACACAGGTTAGGTATTTTACATTCAGATATAGATCTGTTTATGAGGCTAGACACAGGGTAGAATATGGATTCAGCTGATAGCTGAATGAAGTCAGCTGGAAGTTTGTCAGCATATAGCGTGGTAGGTTTTAATTTTTTGAGGAGTTTAGTAATAAGTTGAGTGGGTGCTGGACATAAGGAGAAGCTAGAGGGAGATTGTTTTGTAGTAGGGGTAGTGGGGGTTGGAGAAAGGATGGTGCTGGTGGTGCTATTTAGGGTGTCAGAAAGGGCTTGTACTGTTTCAGTAAAGAATTTGTTGAATTGTGTGGGGGTGACCTCATTGTTGGTTGGTAATATAGTTGTGGGAGTGCCGGTTTTACCTGGGTGCAGTAGTCTATTTATTGAGGCCCAGAATTTCTGGGGGTTATTAGTGTGTCTTTCTTGTAAGGTTTTGTAGTATTTGACTTTATCAAGTTTAATGAGTTGTTTCGTCTTATTACGGAGTGCAGAGTAGTTTTGTTTTGCAGTAGTGGTTCTTAGTTTATGACACTGAGCCCAGGCTCTGTCTCTATCTTTCATTATGGCTTTAGTCTCTTTAGTTAACCGGGGGGGCATAGTTTGTTTTAAGTCTGATGGTTCGGGTTGGTGCATGATGGCTCAGGACATTGAAAAAGGTGAAGTTAAAGTAATCAACTGCTTCATCTAGAGGTAGTTGCTTTAGGGGGAACCAATTACAGTTTTTTAGTATGTTGTTTAGCTCTTTAGCTTTGAAGTTCTTTTTGTAATGAACTATTCTAAGGGTGGATGGCTTGCAATGGTGGGATTTATTCCTAATAAGATATATAGGTTAGTGGTCGCTCAAGCTGTCTGGTAGACAGCCTGATTGGTGTGCGATGGAGGAGTTAGACAGAAGTATCCAGTCTAAGATAGAATGACGATTAGATTTTTTTGTCTATTCTAGTGGGGGTGTCTATGATTTGTGTAAACCCATGAAGATTAATATGGGTAGAGGGGTTATATTTGGTACAGTCGGACCAGTCAGTGTTAAAGTCTCCTAGGATTATGGTCTCCTGTGGGTGAGAGATAGCCATCCAGGATAAAAGGTCCTCCATAGTGGTAATGTTGTTTCCTGGTGGGATGTAGACACCCACTACAACTATGTGTTTGTTAGAATTTATTTTTAATTTAGCAATAATCAGTTTGGTATGATTAACTTCTTGGGGGTTGTAGTTAACTTGTTCCAATATGAAATGATTTTGCTACATTATGGCTACACCTCCTCCTTTTTTCCTGTCCTATCTTTCCATATAATTTTATAGCCAGGGGGAGTAATTTCATTATCGTGATGTTTTGGTTTAAGCCAGGTTTTTGTTAGTGTGGCTAAATCAGGTTTATAAAAGGCAAAAAGGGCATGGAGGTCTTGAACTTTGCTGAGTATACTTCTAACATTGATGTTTAAGAATAGAAGTGAGGGGTTAGACCTATTGTTGAGAGGATTTGGTTGGTTTAGGTTTGGATGGGGAGAACAGGTGGGTCCTGTGTTAGGATGTATATCACCGCAGCAAGTGATTTTTTTGGTTAGACTTAGGTAGAGCTTAAGTAGTTTTTGAAATATTTTATTTTGTTTTTGGGATGAGCAGGGGTTAACTTTGCTGATTGTTTTATTATTTATGCTGGAGTATCGAAGGATTGGGGCAAGATCATGTGGGGATAGTGGGAAATGTTGAAGTTTTAGTGAATTGTCTATAGTGTTGGTTTGCCACTGAGTTTGGCTAGTGGGATTAAGTTGTGTGGTAGGATGTGAGTATGGAAAATAAAAGAAGGACAAGAATAGTTACTATGTGAAGTGCTACTTTCAAGTGTAGGATGGACATTCTGATTGATTGTTTTATATATTTTATATTACTTTAGTGATAGGAGGGGAAGGGTGTGTTAGACTTAACACTACGGTGCAGTTAAAAGAAGTTTGGGATAAGGGTGTGTCATAGTATATTTGAGGGGGAATCATTGGTGTGATCTGAGTGGTGGAGTGGGTGTGTCAGTTTTGATGGGAGGGGTTTAGCAGGTATAAGTTTAACTGCACTGGGGTGGGTGGGAATGGGGGTAGGGTAGTGGATTGGAGTGATCCTCTAGGACGAACGGAGAGGTCAAGGTAAGGAAAAAAACAATCAATCAATGTGAAGAAAGTGAGACAGTGATAGGCATAAGATAAGTGTAAAAAGAAGTAAATTTAGTTAGAGAAAAGTGTAGAAAAAAGTTCTGAAAATGACGTAGAGTAAGGTATGTTGTGAGCCACTAAAGGGTTGACTCTTGGACACTATACGTGATGGATAACAACTAAATAGAATTTTAACTTTGTAATTGTAGAAAAAAACAGGTTGAGCAAGGTTGAGCAAAGAAGATTTCAGAGAGGGATATATCTTTTGTAATGTATCTAGTCTAGTAGGGCTAAGTGAGGAATACACGGGAGACAGGGTAGTTAGGTGGGTTTGGTAGCTGAAATGTGAAAAGAGGGATAGCACTGCCACCTAGTGGCCAAATCTTACAACAGCACTGTGGTGGACCCAGCAAGTAGCATAAAAAAGGAAAGAACAGAAATGGGGAGCAATGTGGAGAAGGGGAGTCTAGTTGGAACCGGCTGCTATAGAACACGTGGCTAAGCTCTGTACTGGGGAAGTACTGCTAAAAACAATTATAGTTCAGATACATACACTCAACAGTTCTGAAGGGAGGTTGAGGAGTTTAAGGTTAGATTGCTCTATTTGGTGATCTTTTCTTAAAAAGTGGATGTAGCAGGGATCCTTGTAGCTATATCCAGGGCAATGTATTCAACACAGTGGTGGGAGGCCCCAGTAGCAGGGATCACAACAATATTTGGACTCAACAGTTCTGAAGGGAGGTTGAGGAGTTTAAGTTTAGATTGCTCTCTTTAGTGATCTTTTGTTAAAAAGTGGATGTAGCAGGGATCCTTGTAGCTATATCCAGGGCAAAATATTCAACAGAGTGGGGGGAGGCCCCAGTAGCAGAGATCACAGCAATATTTGGACTCAAAAGTTCTGAAGGGAGGTTGAGGAGTTTAAGGTTAGATTGCTCTCTTTGGTGATCTTTTCTTAAAAAGTGGATGTAGCAGGGATCCTTGTAGCTATATCCAGGGCAACATAGTCAACACAGTGGTGTTGGCTTGGAAACCCAGCTGCTTGCCTCCCACCACGCATCTCAAGAGTAAAAAAGTCGGGTCCCTCAAGGAAAAAAAAGAGTGAAAGGAGGAGTAGGAGCCTCTCATGCAACAATAGCAACAGGAGGCGGGCTGAAGAATGCAGGGGGGAGGACCACACAGCTGTGCAATCCAAGCCTCTCTGTCAAAGGTCCTGCAGTGAGGTTGACTGCCGCAAGCCTGCAGCTTCATTCAGACACCCGCTGTCGCTCATTTATGCATGCATGACATGCTCCTATAAACATCAGCATGGAGAAAGTAGTCACCCTTATGAGGATATCCATAGAAAACATTCATAGTCATCAATAAGTTCCATTTGAAAGAGTCTTATAATGGCAATGTTGAGTGTTATGTGACATATGAATGCTATGTTTTGGCCTTTAGCAGTCAGGCTTTCAGTGATAAATCATATATACTTTGTCATATATGTTTACAGAATCATGCAATGTCATCTGGTTAATCCAGATTATGACATAATGAATAGTTATTTGCAGTTACCTTTGAATGATAACATATACCAATTACAACAATTGTAACAGTTACACAGTTAAGCCTAGGTTGTTTCCTATGCTATATCATTATGATTACATGTTTTCACACACTCTGCTGTGAGAATTCCCATCATGCTGGCCAAGGTGAAGGATATTAGGGTGACAGATGAATACCATGGAAGTATTCTTTGTTATTTATTATATTGAGATAACCAGAATGCCACGTTAGTGAACTCTTTTGTGAATATCTCATTGCATACTACTAGGCAGCTATTGAGAAGAGCTCCAAGGTGGTTTATAATTAGGCTTTATGTTATTACAGCTGTTGCCATGCACATTTATGTGGCATAGTATTGTCAGGTGTTACTGATGCAGTACTTGAGAGGCTGATACTTCATTAGAGAACAACACTGATACTGATGCTGTAAGTGTCACATTGACTGCCGGTCTAGGTACCATAGCTGATACACAGTTGAACAAGTACACAGCCACGGATGACAGCATCAGTATGCAGCACTGAATCACTGACACAGCAGATAGCAAAATATCAGAATGTTCCATTACTACTTCTATGTTGTATTCTTGTCCATCATAATGGAGTTTTACAGAGCAGCAGCAGCAGGACTTTACATTTTGGACACAATGGTGTGGAGCATGCAGATGTGGAACATGCAGATGTGGCTGCTGGCGATGGAAAATGATATGCTTTCTAGATACGGTGCATAGTCAGACTTTTATGTAGAATATTGGTAGTTGTAGTCCCAGACACTTGAATCATGCCACCCTTGTGGTTATGAAATGTATTAGATGCCACTGTAACTAATAACCAAGAAATAACAAATGTATTGTGTTTTCAAAGGATCTAGGTACGACAATGTAATTAGGTATGTAGGAATGCAGGCATGTAGCAGGTTGCCTGTATCAGCTCCCTGTCAGGTTAGCATCTATCAGTCATCTCCTCCTGCTCAGTGTGCTGTTTGGATTTCCTCTATTCCATAATAACTGACAGTCTGTACCTTCTGGTAATCCACTTAGCCTGTCACATGTACCATCACAGGCTTGGCAATCTGAATTTTAGTTACAAACAATGTTTTTCACTTGTACTGTAGTACTTTCAGGGATGCTTTTCCAGTTTATATTTATAATTTTGCGAAAGCATGTAAACCATTTTAATAAATCAGAATCACTAATATAGCTTAATTGACTACTGACTACCTGCATTGTTCATTATTTGCATTACATTAGCACAAGCATGTCTTTGATATCTTTATTGTTGAGTCTACCTAATAACCTGTTTTAGAATCTCACTAATGTTAATCAGCATAACACAAATCTACAAAACGTCACTTTATTATAGCTGTTCTTTATGTGTAGACAATCTGACAGGAGCATTGTTTTATTTTTCTCCAAACATCTTTATTAAATTTTCACGTATGCCAAAGGCAATATTACATTTATATAAATGAAAACATACAAAATGATACCACTTTAGTTGCAAACAGTTTACATCACAGACACCATTGAAACAACTGTAGTTGCACACATTATACATCACTTATAAACCATTCAGTCATTGTCAGTTAAACATTATATGGCTCATTCAAATCCTGCCTCTTAAACCTTGTTCCTGCTCTGCATATATTGTTCCCACAATTCCCATTTTTCCTATGTAGTTTGCTCCTTCTCTTTTCTAAAGATCCCACTTCCAGTTGTTTTATCACTGTTACTATATTCACTTCTTCTAGCAAAGTTAGTCTAGACTTTAACTTCTATTTTCTAGTAATTTGGCAGCCACCATAATCAGTCCAATCCCCCCACCCAGCATCTGTGACAGAGCGGTCTGCAGGGAATCTCTAAAGTCTGCCAGCTCACTACACTCCCAAAAAATATGTTCCCCGCTATTGCTTTCTTGCCCATCACCTCCAACATTTGCTATCTACCTGAGGAAAAATTCTTTGGAGTCTACTTGGATATAAAATGCATATTAAAGCAAAATAACATGATGCTGTGACTGCAAAAAGTTATTCAGCACACTGATTATAATAACATGAGTTATGCTTCATGTATATGAATATTCTGTTTTAATAAGTAAAATGAGAAATATAAATTTTCACAGCTGTTAAATAATGTCAGTGATTTTAAAATGAAGCATAACTGTTAATATTGCAAATATAACAAGTTGCTCAGCAATCCAATGTGTACAGGTATTTTCTTTTTCTGCACACGAGCAAAAACATAAATCAGTGATCTCATATTTACACAGATGCATTATGAAGAAGACTACAATCCCTTCCCTACAATACTCCTACTCCTCATTCTTCTCCCTCTCTACCATACCACCTCCTATACCAACCTCTACCTAAACCCTCCACATCAACCACCTCCTCCCTACCCTACTCATCATTTCCACAATATCTCCCCTTCTTTAACTCCCTTTCACCCCACCTTGCTCTCAACATTAAAACTCTTCCAAATCCCCACCAAATACTACAAACCTAAACCCACCACCATCCATCCATTCCTAACCAAACAGACTCCTAACAAACTTACTCACCTTCTCTCCTACCTCAACTTAGCAGGCAACATTCATCCCAACCCTGGACCAAACATTTCACAAACAAATAACCCTAGATCCAGCAACAAACCAAACTGTAAATAACTCAAATTCCTCACCATCAACGCCCAAAGTTTAGCTAATAAAATTACCCTCTTTCATGCCTGGCTTAACCATAATTCTCCTGACATATTAGCCATCTCAGAAACCTGGTTAAAACCACACATAACTGACACTGAATTCCTCCCCCCCCCGGCTTTCATTCTCTCTGATCTGACCGCCTAAATAAAAGAGATGGTGGTGTAGCACTAATCTACTCCAGTCACTTATCCATCACTCCCTTCCCAAATCCTTTCCCCTCCTTTAATAACACTGAACTAGTATCTGGCATTCTAAAATTAAATGACCATAAAAGCATCTGCATCATCTCCCTTTACATTCCTATTGGTAACAACACCAAAACCCTGGAAGGTATCCTCTCTTGGACCTCCTCAAACATTAATTATGAAACCTACATAATGAGAGATGTAAATATTGACTGGCAAAAAATCAGTAACCATAATCCCACTTTATCTATCAATCTCTTCAACTATACTCAACTTATTAATTCTACCACCAGGCCCAACAAAACTAACCTCACAGGCTCCATCCTAGACTGGATCCTGGTATCTCACCCTAACAGAATCACCACATCTGGTGTCACCCCCGACCCACTAGGAGACCACCTCCCTGCCTTCACCCACAGATCCACTTCCTCTTCCTCTTTCTCCCACGAACTCTTATATACACAAAATTTAGCTAACTTTAATCCTTCCACCATCTCAGACTCCCTCAAAAACACCAACTGGAATCCACTAAAAACCCTACCCTTAGACGAAGCTGTTGATCTCTTCAACTCCAAATTCCTTACTGTCCTAAACTCCCTAGCTCCAATACGAACAAAAAGAGTTAAAGCCAAGACTGCTCCTTGGCTAAGTAAAGAAACCAAAAAAATCATGCAACAAAGAGATAAATCTTGGAAAAGCTATCTACATCATAAACAACCGGAAGTCCTACTTAAATACAAACAGCTGTGAAACCTAGCCAAAAAACAGGTCATAATAGATAAAAGTCATACTACAACCATCTACAAATAAATTGCGCAAAAAACCCTAAAAAGTTCTGGAATTCCATTAACTCCCTCCTTAAGCCTGGTACAACTAACACCCCCTGCCCTGACACTAGCAAATCTGACCAAGACATTGCCAAACTATTCAATACCTTCTTCACCTCTTCTATTGCTGAACTAACCAAAACCTTCCCCAACAACACTTCTCCATCCCCCTCTGCCCAAGTTTCCCATGCCTCGACCCCTTCAACTCCTATCTTTGAATTTAAACCCGTCTACCTTCCTTATAAAAAAACTTCTCTCCAAACTTAAACCTTGCACCAATGCCCCTGACAACATCCCCTCCTCCTTCTTAAAAACAGCCTCTGACAGTATTGTACTCCCTATCAGCATCCTGATAAATAGATCAATGCTCAAGTCCTATGTATCCAAACTATGGTGCTCTGCTTTTATTCTTCCACTCCACAAAGGAGGCAAAAACTGCAGCTTCTCCAACTTCCGCCCCATAGCCATCCTCTCACCCATCTCCAAAATTCTTGAAAAATGCATTCACCTGCAGCTCATGCCATTCCTTACCAAACACCAGCTGCTCTCTCCTACCCAACATGGCTTCCACCCCGGACATAATACCAACACAGCCCTTCTCTCCTTTTTACACTCTGTCAACTCAGCTCGAGACTCAGGCAATTTAGTTTCATCTGTTCTATTAGACTTATCTAAAGCTTTCGATGCCATCTCCCACTCTCATCTACTAAATCATCTATATAACCTCAACATCTCCCCAAAAACTCTATCCTGGTTTTCCAGCTACCTCTCAGACAGGTCCCAAGCTGTGAAATGGGGCCAAGCCTCCTCCAGCTTCCTTTCCACCCCCACAGGAGCTCCCCAAGGGTCCATACTTGGCCCTCTGCTATTTAACATCTTTATTAACGATTTCCATAAAGCCATTCCCAATACCAGCATTGTCCAGTACGCTGATGACTCAACTCTGATCTGCTATGCCTCCAACCTTACAGATCTCAAGTCTCTAACTCAAACCGGCTTCTCAACCACTGAAAAATGGATGCACCAAAACCACCTCTCACTTAACGCTAAAAAAAGTAAGATTCTTCTGTTTACTCACTCCAAATCCACCCCCACCTCCACAGAAAAAAACTCATTCAAAATTAGTAGCCTAAACAACTCCATCATTGACATCGTTCCCTCCGCCAAACTCCTTGGGGTCACCATCGATGAACACTTAAACTTCAATACCCACATCCATCTTAACATCCAGAAAACCCACATAAAACTCAGCCTATTGTACAGAAATAATCAATTCCTCCCCCCCTCTACTAGACAGACCTTGGCCACTACATATCTCCTCCCATCTCTTCTGTATGGGGCTCCTCTGCTTACTAATCTATCCTCCACCCTAACCTCTAAACTGGAAGTATGCTACAATAAAATCTCCAAATTCGCCACCAAGGCAAATTCACGTTCTCTCATCACTGCACCTCCTTACAAACTTTAAATTGACTTGAACTCCCTAATCAACTAGACTACCTCCAAATTGTCTCTGCCCACAAACTAATATTCCAACCTACAAACTGCCCCACACTATCCAATATTCTTCAACCATATATCCCTCCCAGACCACTTAGATCTTCTCACCAAAACCTTATTTCCATCCACAAACCAAGCGCCCAGCTGGTCAGCTTCTACTCTTCTTTTCCCTAGCTAAAAAATGGAACACCCTGCCCTCTACTCTGAGGACATGCAACAACCTACACTCCTTCAAAACTCAACTTCATGGCTACCTACTAACTCAAAGAAAATGTAATTGCACTCTTCACTCTTTACCTCCCAAGCTCTCATCTTCTTTCTCTCCTGGCTAAACTTCATACCTTACTAATTTCCCCCTTTGTCCTTTATTGTTAATGCAACAATTATATTTACTCCCAATCTTATACTTAATGCCACTCATCCTCCAGGTGAATACTCATTTTTTACTTCCTAGTTACTTAACTATTGAATGACCTCAATATTGACTGCTTTTACCAGATGTCTGTGGAATTTCCCTATTTTTTGACTGAAAAAAAATATATATGTTTTCTTTGTATTTTAAGTTGTTATATTTCTTGTATTATTTGTATTTTTCTCTTGTATTATTTGTATTTTTATTTGTATTTACATTGGAATGTAACATTGTATGGTGGAGCTTTTCTCCCCGGGCCTCCACTGAAAATAGGCTCTCAGGCCCAGTGGACCTCCCCAGTCACCAACTGTAATAAATAAATAAATAAATAAATAAAAAGAAAAGCAGTTATCAGGCTGCAATTTGTGCAAAAGTAGTTCAGCTTCCACCCAGCTGCATAAGCAATGATACTGCCTTTACTATTTGCTTAATTAATTTGAAAATAAAAGAAGAAGGAACATAACATAGCTTGCACTTTCTGTTTTTCCCACATGTATAATAATTCTTGCAAAATTAAATAAACCTAATAGTTACTTTTAATCCCAAAATGGAAAATAAATTGCGTAAATGGAATAAGTATGTTCAGGGTTTGAATGCAACTTTTATTTGTACTAGGGAAAGTTGTACTCATAAGTCTCACTTGCTGCTTCACTACTTGTGAGATAAATGACACCCCACACAACAGGAACAAAAATTGTATCCAACCCTCGGACCCCATATATTTCATATGGGTCCCTATCAGGTGATCAAATTTTCAGAAACTCAAAATTCATATGGTCTAGACCATATGATCGAGTTTTTTAAAACTCAGAGCTTTTGAATGGAGATCTCAGTACAGTGAGGATCAGGAAATTTACAGTTTTACTCAATGATGTGCAATCTTCAAGTTGGTGTATATAATTTGCAGAGAGTGTGAGTGGTGTAGGGGGGCTTGCCCCCTGCAAAAATGTAAAAAAGATTTTGTGTTTTTTTTTTTTTTTTTTTGATGTTCAGGTTTTTGTAAACTCGATCATATGAATTTCAAGTTACTGGAAAAAAAATGTATATATATATATATCTATATATATATCCATATATATTTATATAGATAGATATATATCTATATCTATCTATATATAGATATATATCTATATCTATCTATCTATATATATATATATATATATATATATATATATATATATATATGGATCTCGTACTATTGAACGAAAGTTCAATAGTCCGAATCCACATCTACCAAACACACTTTAGCGAAAGCACTTTTAACCGAAAAAGCGCTTTCGCTAAAGTCCCTAAAATAAACAAAATAAATTAAAAAAACAAAAAACACATAACTAACATTTGTGCAGGGGGGCAAGCCACCCCCCACTTTTATATTCTCAATCCAAGATTGCACTACAGTGGTGAAAAGCGAATATTCCCTTATCCCCACTGTACTCCGATCTCAGCAAAAGCCATTCCCCGCTGATTTCCCCTATTTTTTATCATACTTTTGCAGAAGTGCTTTTTCGGTGAAAAGCACTTTCGCAAATGTATGATCAGCGGTTTCACTTTCAGTGAAATTGCTGTTTGTGCATAAGTATGGATCCCATATATATATATATAATGGAACTCATCTTTTATTATCCTAAGATTAATGCATGATAGTCTTTCTCAAGGGTCAGTATATCAGTGCAATCCATTAATTAATGCTAATCCGGCTGTCCAAGCAGTTAAAAAAATAATATTTTTACCTTAAATAAAGAATAAATTTCATCAACCTTCCCCACACCTCATACAAGAATTCTAGATATCTTCAACCAGAAGTACACAGGTGCACATGGGTCTACCTTAAAATGTCGACTTACCAGAATGTCAACTTTCAAATCATTGAGATGACAATGCTGAAATTTCAGAATGCCAAAGTCCTGGAACTTCACAATTTCACTCCGGGAAACTAACCACTGGGCCACAAATAACTAAAATATGAATGAAAGCAAACTAAACCCACCAAAGTGTGGGGCTTTGCTCCCCCCATGTAGGAGGTTGTGCCCCCCACATCTCCCTAATTAAATATACTAATTCCAAGATCACACTACAGTGGAGAACAGGGCAAAGCTCACCATTGTGGCCCAGTGGTTAGTTTCCCAGAGTGAAATTGTGATGTTCCGGGAGTTTGGCATTCTGGAGATTCACTGTTGCTCTCTCAGTGATTTGAAAGTTGACGTTCTGGTAAGTCGACATTTTAAGTCGACCCAAGCACATACATATGCTGTCATATGAATAAACATTCTTGTACATACACACAAACACACACTTTTTGTCACCATATGGCACTTCAAGAATCATGAATTTTGCTGTAACAGAGAAAATGGGTAGGATAAAATAAAGCCTACATGGCTC
Source organism: Protopterus annectens (assembly GCF_019279795.1). Lineage (NCBI taxonomy): Eukaryota > Metazoa > Chordata > Ceratodontiformes > Protopteridae > Protopterus > Protopterus annectens. Next base: position 178,793,199 of record NC_056734.1, read on the forward strand.
GCTAAATCTATGTGCATGTTGATCCACGTCACACATGATAGTGCACAGATTTTTATTCGGTAAGCAGCTCTACATGATGTTTAGAGCTGCACAAACACAATAAACATTGTGGCATGCTATTTACTCCATAAGAAGCTGAATTGTGTATTAATCAACCAATCCAAGATGGCAGACCTATACAAAAAGCTATAAAGCAATAATGTACACTTAATGTAGCCTTTTGACTTGTACTACAAAACCTATTGGAAAACAGTCACTGAAACTACACTGGAGGAAAACAATGCTAGGGGCTGCTTTTGCTGTTCTGAATGCCTATGTGCAACAGGCTCAAGCCTATGCTGCTGCTAATAAACCTTGGGTAAGGAGAAGAAGAGTATTTACACCCCATTTAACTTATCGTGGTCTCCATGATGTGGACATAGTAGAACTCTACAGGGTGGATACAGACACACTCCAGGAACTCTGTAACCTCTGTCGTCCTTACTTGAGAGCAAGAGCAAACTGAGGGGAACCAATACCTGTGGAGACTAAGGTATATGTAGCACTTAGAACATTAGCTACAGGAACCTTTCAGTGACCCACAGGGGGAATGCTGGGTGTGTCACAGGCATCAGCATCCAGGATCCTGCATCAATTACTAAATGCTATGCTACAGCATGCCTATGACTCCATATATTTCCCCCATACCCAGAAGACAGATCTAGAACTATGCAAGATTTCTACCCCATAGCACACTTCCCTGAATTTTTGGTTGCCATAGACTAAATGCACATTGAGATCAAACACCACATGGGGAACAGGGAAGGGTTTACATCAACAAAAATGGCCTCCATGCCATTAACTGCCAGGTCATGTATAATGGTAGGGGAATCATCTTAAAAGTGTGCACTGGCAACCCCAGCAGTTGTCATAACTCCCATATCTGGCACACCTCACAGCTCTAACACAGGTTTTTCATGGTTGATCTCCCACAAAGCCATTTACTGGGGGATACAGGGTATGCCCTCAAACCATGGCTGATGATGCCCATCAGAAATGTACACACACCCACAGAGGGATGCTATAATGAGGCACACACTCAAACAAGAAATATCATAGATAATGCACTTGGGCTGTTAAAGTTATGGTTTTGGTGCCTAGATACATCAGGGAGGCTCTACAATATGATCCCAGTACTTTTACCAAAATTATCACAGTCTGTGTTACTCTACACAATAGCATCCAGTGAAAACAGTGGCAGTAGAAACACCAAGGGCTAGGAGCAAACATTCCACCACCACTGGCAAAGTCACCACATCCACATTCAGGTGAGGATTCAATTGGGAAACCACCAGCTGCTGTTGGTGTAGGTAGACATCAGTGTGCACAATATGCCCTTGCCCTGGCCAATAGGTAATGGATAGCATGCATGCTTATCTCCTAAAGGGTGCACCTTTCATCCTATGCACATATGTAACAGTAAAATTGATGCCAGGCAGCACTCAGAATCATTACTTACCTATGTAATGGCTATGTACTGCTAGCATCAGCCAAAGTCAGCCCCAGATGACAACAGTTGCAACTGTAGGACTATCAAGGAAAGTGTTGAACCTGTAATTGGGAAAAAAATATGTAAGAAAGTGAATGGATGGCAGATACCTGCATACTGTTGCTTGTCAATGTACCTAAGTAGAATGTGTGTGAGGTGTTCAGCAATGGCACCAATATGTGACACTTCTGTAATATATATTTATGCAGTTCAACTAAAATGACTCATACATATCATATACCCAGTATAGAAAAATCAGTCCAGACTCATACATCTCATATACTCAGTATAGAAAAATCAGTGCAGACTCTACTTATCATTACATTCTCAAAACTGGAGCAATCGGCATGACTGCCATATCAATGATTTCAGGATAGGAATAGTAACATCACCAATACATACCATAAGCACTCAGTTAGCTATATACCCTGTGCATCAAATAATATACATATGTAACCCTGAATCAAAAAGATAGAAAGAAAATGATGGCATAGTTATCATTTGCACAGGGTGAGGTTTGTGGGGGCAAGAGGCCAAGGCTGACAAAGTAATGAGTGTGTGCAAGTAAGAAACACAGGCCGGCATAAATGCAGATAATATCAAATGGCCACTGAGAGAGAATGACCTGCAACCCTCATTGATGCCTCATGTAGCTGGTATGCTTGGGTGTCTGTATGGGCATTTTATGTGAAATGTGTGTGAGTGTCTGCATGAACACATCCAAGCTCTGTGCTAGCACTATGTCCTTGCAAGTCGGACAGGTGTGAGCCATGCATTGTAGAGGTATCAGTTCATCAATGTTGCTGTGAAAACTGGCTCTGTTAGGAGTTGCACTGGTATATCCATGGCCGTGGTCAGATGTGGTGGAGCTACCTGGATGTGATCAATGTCTGCTGGATGAGCTCTCCTCGTGACTATGCTCAGATCCACCACCTTGTGGTCTACTACATCTGGGTGTGGCCACCTCAACCACTGATGGAGTAGTGGAAGTACTGCCACTATGGGAGTGGGATCAGGCAGGGCCATGTTCCTATGTTGGCTTACACCAGATGATTTTGCAGACCTTTGGCCATCTGGATGATATCCCCCCCCCTTCACAGACACTGCTCATTCCATTATGGCATTCATCCAATCCATTGGATCGGCCACATGGTGGAGGCAGTCACATATGTCAGCTTGTGCCACATCTAGAACCCTGAGCATGTCCATGTAGGGCCTAGTGGAATGTGCATGTGCCCCCATGATGGCTCTAAACATACATCAAGTGGCACACAATGACACACAAGCATCAAATGAAGGGTGGACAATATGAAGGGTGGATGACAAGCCTCTTCGATCACCTTTACCAACCCTCCAGCATGGCACTTTACCCACACTTTGGCTATGGCCAGAGTCAACCAGCACTGAAACCATAGTAAACACACTACTCCGATCAACTGTGTCACCCTCAACCTGTCCACTATCTGAGGGCTCAGTGTAATGGGTTTGCATTTGTATACTGACTGCATCTGAAGGAAATCCAAGGGATGTCTAAGTCAGAACCTGATTGCCAGACTCAACCTTTGCACCCCCCTGATTGTGCCTCTGTTTGGCCGCCATAACCATCAGAGCCTACCAATACTCTGACATCAAGTGGTAGGAGTCCTACATGTCCACTGTCAGGATCAATTGTGATAATAAGCAACAAACACAGGAAGGAAATTACTACTCCCCTAAATATTAACCCAATATATCTGAACATAAAGTAACACTGGCAATACAACTGCAGATGGTACAGCAGTGCAGACACTCATTACACCCTTTCTACACATACAAATAATATGTATCTAAATAATTCTTGGTAAGAACAAAAACAAAATATTTGCTTACCATGTGCAGATGTCTCAACACTTTGCAGGGATGATAGGCTTGAAAGAAATGAAGCAATCAAAGGAAGGCAATTAAGCATCACTATGAGAATAACACAGGGGCAGTGAATACACAATTGGCTATATGCCCTGTAAGAAATAACTTTAACTGAAACTGACTGAGCCATCCACCCATACACATGTCTACTGACAACTCTCTTGTGTAACTATGACTTATCAGTAGGTAGAGATAGAAAAGAAACATGCATCACAAGCAGTAGAAACCAAATTATACTTTATTCTACAAGTCAATATAACATTGCCATATATAGCCTACCTGGAATCTGCTCCTGGGACACACTTGACCTCCCAGCCACATCAGCATTGACATTAAGCACATGGTTGGAGTCAGTGGTGGCTTGGTAGTGGAGCCACCCTCCATTGCCAGCTGTTCTTGGGCAACTGTAGCTGTCCCCCATGCCAATGAAATCACGTCACTGGCCCATTGCCTCACCTGATCGTAATTGCAACTGCAACCACCAACTACTTTTACATTAGCAACTAACTGGTTCCAAATCTCCTTCCTGGCAGCCATAACCCCCCCCCCCAGCCTCTCTCAAGTAGGAAGGCTGCATGGTGCCTCAGAGATTTGATGATTTCCTCATTCTCTGCATCATTAAAAAGAGCTTTGTGGATTTGTGTGCCTGGGTTGCCAAACCTTACGTGACATAAAACCAGAGAGGTATAAAACACATTAATATCACATAAGCAATGTATTTCTTCTCAGAAATAATCAGTCTGTGTGCCATTTGTCAACATAAAGCACTTGAGACTCACTTTTCCTTTAGTACAACAGAATAGTAGGTGGCTCCCCACCTCTCCTTTCCACACCAATGAAGGTTTGTACAAACCATGTATGCATGTTTGCCACAAAAGTATCAGGAGGATGACATAATGTTTAAGGTGTTTACCTTAAAAACACAAGGTGCAGGGTTTGATTCTCACATTGGGTAATTGGCTAGGCTTCAAATGGCCCAAAAGGGCAGTTAGCCTAATACTAACCTATGAACCTACACATTTTCAACAGAAAATAACTTAAAACACACTTCTCATTTAGGACAACAGAATGGTAGGCTGCCCATCCACACATTCCAGCAAAAATGTAAAGGTCTGTAGAAACACCTATTCTGTCAACATTCATATAGTGAAGAATGAGAAGTTATGTCATTGATTTCAACATTCATATAGTGAAGAATGAGAAGTTATGTCACAGATTACTGGATAACAATTATTGCTAAATAGTAAAGAATGCAAATTAAGAATGCCAGTCAATTTTTCACTGTGCCCACCAGTCCTGTAGTGGTTAGCTTGGGTCATCTGCCAAGCATAACACCAGTGTTAGTCACACCCACATTGCATTTCTCTCCAATCCCATGTGAAATTGCAAAAGCAAAAACTAAGAACATAGTTGTACTGAAAGTATATCCTGTCTGTCTTTCAAATGTAATGCCTGTCAAAACTGCCTATGCCAACAGTAAAATATAAAAAGTGCATGCAGATCAACCTTCATTTTTTACTGGCTATATAAATACATTTCAAAAATTTTACAAAATCTGAAATGTCCTTGAATAATAGAAGAATACCTTAGCAGAACTAGTGATTCTCTACAGTGAAATCACCTTCAAAGAAATATCAGTCATCTGTTTTATCTGAATATACAAGTCTCCTCACCTTTAAGTTTTCTAGCTATACTATTACCTTTGTATAGTATAGACTCAGCCCTCTGAGCACTGTGAAGATGCAGATGGGGTGTGAACTCATTAGAATTGCTAAATACAAAACTTTTGACTTCATGTCACAGATGTAAACATAGTGTATCCTCCACACCATTGTTAGGTGCTAATGGCTTGCAACTGTGAATGGTTACTTTGACAGAAGGAAAGCACAATAACAATTCAGACACACCCTTCTTCAGTGAGCTTTTAAATAAAGCAAATAAAGCAAAACAACACACATGTATAATTTTTTAATCATAATAGTATATGTTTCCTGCCTTTGATAAAAAACTTGTTCAGTGATACGTATTTTATCACACCTTGAAAGCAGAAATGATAGAAAGTGCACTACAGACTGCATGTTGGTCAGTAGAGCAGAGATAAGGGAAGAATGACCACAATACAAAGAGAAGACAGAGCTGCATTTCTGCAAACATATTCATAAATACTTGTGTTATCACTGATTTCACTAAATATGTTAGCCACACATGTACAACCCACTGAGAATGTCCAACTGTATGAACTGTTTATACTGGATATGAAATGTGAATTACTTCTATGCACATGATTTTATTGGTGTTGAAAAGCTGTGTCTGCGGCAAAGAGAGCTAACCCACTATGACTGTGTTGTGTAAGTGCAATAGTCTGATGGCTCATATCCAGAACTGTCTAATTATTTAACGTTTGTTTTTTGGCTTTACCATTTGTGTGGCATGTGGTTTAGCACAAACATTTAACTGCCTAAAATTTGAAAATTTAATGTCAGTTGCCTTATGAAGCACAAACACACTTAGCAGCGTTGTGCAGCTGTCAGGTGCTTAGATGGCAATGACTGCAGAAATTCCAGATGTTACCTGACTGTCTCAGTGACACAAGGTGTAAATACATTGAGCTAAAAAAGAGAGAGCATAAGTAAAGTGGGGTTGGAGTCCCACAGTAGTTATTTTTTCTGAGGAAAGGTCATAATGAGTATTTAATAAGGTATATATGTTAGGTATTGTTTTTTATATTTGTGTGTTGCCTACCTGTGCACAAACATGGTTCCCTACTTAAGGAGAAAAGTAATAAATTAAATTTGGCTCACCTTCCTTTATGCAAACAATCTTAGCGGTGATGTGTGGCATCAGCACTCTGGGAACTACTGAGTGTAGAAAATACAGCTGTTGTTTAGCATTCCCTGTGGTACTACGTGTAAGTGCAATGCGTTCTTGGTCAGGATATAGATGAGACAGGACTCTAATCCAGCACTCTGGCCACTATGAGTGTAGAAAATGCAGCTGTTGCTTAGCTTTCCCTGTGGTACCATATGTAAGTGCGATGAGTTCATGGTCAGAATACAGATGGCGTAGGACTCTAATCCAACACACTCCACTTATTAGTAAGACTGTCTGACTGTAATTTTTCACAAAACTGTGATTATGAAGGTAGTACTACATACCAATAGATATGTAGAGCAGGTTCTTTGAGCATGCACATACTTTTGTAGGTATCATATATATTATATATGTAATTGTTTTATCTTGACAGTTGCATATCTCTGATAGGCACAATTGTTTGCAAACAATCATCTACACAACTCACATAACCCAAGTATAACTGTAAAACAGAATGTATTCTGAGGTATATACCACAAATCACAAATGCATTATAAAGTAATGCAAGTCCATCCATTTCCATTATATTGTCAGACATTAGTCCTGCATTACACCTGCGAATGCATAAGCCAGGACCTTGTAATGTCATATACATAGACAAAATTGAAGTATAGAACCAGTCACTCTTTAAACTTTATATCTGTGATGACAATGATTGCCAAACACTTGTTCTGGGGCAATAAAGAAGCATCACCTGTGTGTTTAAATGTATGATTTCTCTTTTTTACATATATTTGAATCCCAGATTGTACAAATTACTTTTAATAGTATGTAAATCCCACAAAATGTGTAAGGTAATCCCATTGATCCCTCCAAAGTCATGGCTTAAAAGTCAAGTCATTTAGCATTTCAGTGTTAACTAGTGAACAAAGTGTGAACAGATATAGCAGCACACATGCCATAAACCAGTGCCAAATGTCACATCATCATTGCTGTTTCATAAATTTCCTTCAACTTTTTTGGCAAAGTTTCTCTTTGTTTACCACCACTCATATGTGGTTGGCATGGTTGTGCATGTTTGCAAACTGGTTGTAAAACATGACATCACAAATTGGCAGGAAAATACTTGTACTGTTGTTTGAGGACATTTGCAAACATGGCAGGAGATGGGAAGCATGGTATGAAATTCAGAGCACAAAGGTGGGGTGTTGAGGAGTCAAAAATATTTGTTGCACTCCTTGTGCAGTGCTACAGCTGCAGACTGCTGCAGGGGGACTATAACTAGAGGGAAAATGTTAAATGTTTAATGTTCGTAAAAATGTATGTAAAAATGTTTCGAAATATGCTCAATGTTTTTTAAAAATGATTTATAGAATGGTATTTAATGATTGCATTTAGTGAATTTATATAAGAAATATATTAAATATTGTATTTATATTATATATTATGTGTTCATGGAAAAGAATAATGTGAAATGTTTCATTAAGTAACTAATTGATTGATTGATGACCATATAAAAGGAAGTTGTGTGCACATGGTAAATGTTCCATGAAGGCGAATTGCCGAGGTACCAGAACGTACATTTTGTTGGATTAAAGGAATCTTCCTTGTTACTTCTTTCTTGCCTTCCGTGCTGTGTTTTTTTCTGGACAGTGATTTTTTCATGGTTTTTGTGCTTTTGGACTATAACTGGACTCAGTACAAGGCTGAGGCATTGAAAAGCCTAGCCAAGGTAATCTCCAGTGAGACTGGCATACCTTGCACTAGGTTGCAGTGCAGGCATCATTACAGTGACCTGAAATGGTGCAAACAGGTACAATTCAACAACTGGCTGGATGAGTTTAGAAATGTTGACATCCCACAGTTGTGTAAATATACAGATAAAGCAAGTTAAAATGATATGGAATGATGTAGATAGGCAAGACTGATATGCACATTGTTTTCTTGTCTGCTTTTCTCTCATTCTTTATTTTACAGCTGCACAGGAAATGTCAGTGAACAGGGAGGCACATGCTGAGAGATTGGAGAGACTCAGAGAGGCAAGGGATATGCATACAGCACAACTAAACATGATTGTATTAAATATATTGGGATTCTATAGATCAGTAGTAAGTTAAATATGCAGATCTTAACTGTAACAGCAAGCATGCATGCTTTCTTCTGTAACTGGTGGTAATTATATTAGGCATATGTAATACTGTATTCAGATTAGGTGGGTTCAATTCCCAAAAGTAACTTATACAGTCACATTCAATGATTATCATTTTTAAATTTTAATTGCAGCAATATTGGCTTTAATGCCATGTTGTTACGTTAATATGTAGTATCTTTAAAAGCATATATGAAATATGTGTATATTGCAAGGATTACTTGTAACAATTTTAAATCATTCTTGAGATCGGGAAAGCTCTATATCTAATATAATAATAGAAGTATATTTATTCTAATAAAGCATGAATGTGACATATAATGGTTCTAATCAGCTCTTTTCTTTTGTGTCTCACCCCATCCCTTTTCTCTCTTTTTTTGGAGGGGTTACCTGGAATCACACCATTCTGATGTCATACCTTTCTGGCAAAAAAAACAAATGCATTTCAGGACAGGGAGGCAGGCTAATTGCTGCGGTTCAGCAATTTTCTATCTGGAGTGTTAACATAAACCACTTGAATGAAGTTTTTTTGCCTATAGCACCAAGGGTTCAATTCTAGATGCATCTCACTTCATTTTTTAGTATGATGTAATATGTGTATGATATGTTTAATCACCCACATCTTAACATTTGCCACAGTTATGAGTTCCCATGGATATGTATTGAATAATGGCCAAAAGAGAATATTTGAAGTGACATACGTCCTAACAACTATCACATATTTATCCAACCTTGTTCTGCTTGTCATAAGTGTGTTGTCCATCTCCTAACACTTCATTATCCCTGTGTCAGTCACTTCATTCTACACAGTAAGTCAGCTTAATAATGAGAACAGAGTAAAATGTCCATGAATGTTCCATTACAACAAACTTTGGACAGCGCAGTGATTAACCTTGTCACCTCACAGCAAGAGGTTCTCCGATTCAATTCTCATCTGGGGTGCATTATGTGTAGAGTCTGCATGTCCTTCCTGAAGTCACATGGCATTCCTCCAAGTACTTCACTTTCTTCCCACATTCCAAAGACATGCATCTGGAGTGTTTCTGCCTAGGCCTCCGTTGAAAATAGGCTCTGTTTTAGTTGGTCTTTCCCGGCAACAAATGTTAAATAAATAAATAAATGTGTATGTCCATCTCTCCTAGTATTCACTCCCACCCCTCTTTACGTGTGTGTATCTGTTGGGATGATGGATGTACAGGTCATCTCATGGTTTATGCATACTAACCTAACTCTGCTGATGGATAATACAAACCTGTTATCTTAATTCATTAGGTTGTCAGTGCTCATGTAGTGTGCAAGGTTTCAAAATCTGCTGCAGGATTCCTTTTCTGTCATGTTCATGTGATAATGGATGAAATGTAACGTGACATGGAAACTGTCCTTACTGTGAAGAATCATACTGTACACACTTTTCAGGATATCCAGTCCTACACAAATACATAGCATATCTGCTGAGTCATAATAATCATTTAAAAAGAAGCACCGCCCCTTGCATTATCTAGGAAGTTGTACACAAAATTAACGTGTGATTTGCAGTGAGGCCTGCAAAACAGTTATTAGCTGTACGACTGTAATGAGGTAGGCATTACTGATAAAATTTGGAGAAGACACATACTTTATTGTAGTCATTGTTTCTCATATTTGCAGTCCTGATCACATTTACTTAGCTAATGCTATCTTGACACCATTTGTAAAAATAAAGAGAGTAACCTATATTTTAACACCGGCTCATCTGTGCTTTGAGAATGAGCTCACTACTGGTTCATACTGTGCCATACAGAAAGTGAGGTAGCAGCTGTATTTTCTAACTCTCAGTACTGTCCAGAGTGTTGATGACCATGCAACACTGTGGCTGTTTTTTGAGGGAAAGCACACTTGCATTACATTTTTCAATATTTTCCTTAAGTAGAAAATCACTTTTTCTCACTGCTTAATTTTGTAGAAATGGGGATGGCCGTGGCAACAATTATTTATGTAATAAAACTTTGCCCCCAACACTTCAAAGACAGACTACAGCTTGACCATTGAAGCAGCTGCCAGCGATTTTTACCATAACATATCTTGTAAGCTACTTCACAAGTCCAAGCTGAATTCATGAAATGTGAATCCCTCATGTGCTAACACTTTGCCATTATCCATGCAAATCATTTTCTCGGTGATATGCTTTGTGAAGAGGTGTTTAGCATATCTTACTCTGGTTACTGGGCTATCTTCCATTACATGAAAAGGCATTCATAAACACAACAGGAGGGTACAGACGTGTGTTTGAATGAGCACATACATTTTTATGTTCATGTGTGCCCTGCAGCAATGCACTTGCAAATGATATATCAGTACTTGGGCTGTTGTCAAGCAGACTGCAGAAATACAGAGCATTACTACATTGTTACATTTATGGGTTTATACTGACACTGGACATTGGTCATCCATTGACGACATGGGATGATCCCACCTAACTTGACCTACCCAAAGCATTTGACACAATTCTCAACTCAGGTATTATAGAGAAACCCCCCCCAACTAGACATAAACCCCTGGGTCAACAGGTGGGTAGCCCAACGGCTCGCTGACAGGACACATACTGTCAAAGTAGGTGAATTCACCTCTAACAAAAGGCCAGTCACCAGGAGAGTACCACAGGTTTTTTTGTACTAGACCTTTCCTATTCGGTATTTATTTCTCAGAAGTCAAGGCAAACACAGACAGTCTTAATCTGACCAAATCTGCAGCTGACTGCAAATTGGGGTCAGTCATGGAATCGATGAATGATACTGATATACTGCAGGGAAGATTAATGCATCATATCTCTCAACCTCTTAAAGCAAGAAATCTGGACAAAGCCAAAAATTAAAGTTGGGCAAAGGCCCCAAAAATAGGGACAATTTTTAAATATTGCTCTTGCAAACTTAGAAAGTTAATAGAATAACAGGTTTTGCATTAGCATGAATTTTCTGAAAGGTATGAAGCTTGAAATTCAAATGTCTGTCATTATTTTCTACCTTTAGTCTTACATGATTTGCCACTAATTTGCCAAAAAAACACAATTTTATGAAAAATGGACCAAAATATGGGACAAAAATCTGGACATTCTGCAAAAAATTGTACAGTTGAGAGGTATGTAAAACACATAAATGATTGCTAGAGCCATGGAGAGAAACTGAATGCAAAAAAATCTAATTATTCCCTTTTGAAAAGCAACTACCCCACATAACTACAATATGGACAGTACCCTGCCTAAGAGAAGTATGTGATCTGGGTACTCAGGTTGATACTAATCTGAACAGCAACCACCCTATGTCCACAGTGGTGAAAAAGTCCTTCAATGTGGCACAAGTCATAAGTAAGACCAAAGGACATTATAATTTCATTTTACTCAGCACTCATCACCAGTAATTGAGTATAGTGCACCCTTTTGCATGCACCTCACCAGACTTCTGCAACAGTTACATTGAACCCTGATTTTTCTCACCAGAAAGATACAGGTTATAACAAGTAAGTCATATGCAGAAAGACTGAAAGCCCTAGCAAGGTATTCTGACTCCTACATACTACTAGGGGGTAATCTGTGTCTGGCCTACAGGGCAATGTCTGATCCGGGCCTGATGAAGATGTTACACATTTGTAAATCAAACTGCATGAGGATCACTCATTCCAAGGATCTTAACCTTGCCTCTGACATAAATAAATCATGTTGGAGAGATAGATACATTTCTCAGATAACCCCTTCTCTGGAAAAAGCTTCTCATTCACATAATGCAAAGCCCTTCTCTCACCCTCTTCAAGTGCAACCTAGGTCAATGGATGTGTAAATTTACTCCGGAGGTGGTTCCCATGTCCCTCATGGATGGAGGTCATCAGTATTACATACCATAGCATAGGCTTATACCTCTGTGAACTTCATTCACCTACTGAAAATTGTTAAGCTTAAGTTAAATCTGGCTAGGCCTTAATAGGCTCTTGGGCCATTAAGCTAGCACTCTGCGATGGGCCTAAGAACCTTTGAACCTATGAAGTGCAGTTGTAGCCTAGGTACAGCTATAGTATGACTGTACTGCATCAAGGACATACCACTACATCACATCAGTATTATCGCTTGATAGTTTGCATGAACACATATGGCTGTATGTCAGGATTTCATGACAGTATAACATTTTCACTGGCAATGTCAGAGTGGCAGTGATCATGTGGCACATGTCTTGATCTTTGACATGTACTTATAGATGGTGCTCCATGTATTCATTGGCATGTGTCCAGTATCAGAGAGAAAGCTTTCTTGAGCACTAATACTTGACTTTTATTGTGTGTAAATGTGTGTGTGTATTTGTGTGTGTGCATATTTGTGTATGGCTATGTGTGTGTGTATGCATGTGTGTGTGTGTATGGTTTGTTGTGTTGCAAGTGCGCGTGCATGTGTTTGCATTTTGTTTGCATGTATGTATATGGATGTGTGTGTGTGTGTGTGTGTGTGTGTGTGTGTGTGTGTGTGTGTGTGTGTGTGTGTGTGTGTGTGTGTGTGTGTGTATGTGTGACCATGTCACTGTTTGTCCATGGATGTATGGGATACAGAAACAGTGTGAGTGGTTCAGTGAGTGTATGTGCCTGAATGTAATTTGTGTAGATATGTGTGTGTATTTGTATGTGTGTGCATTTGTATGTGTGTGTATTTGTGTGTGTGTGTGTGTGTGTGTGTGTGTGTGTGTGTGTGTGTGTGTGTGTGTGTGTGTGTGTGTGTGTGTGTTTGTGCATGCATGTCTGCCTGTGTGTGTGTGATACTTTATAGGAGAAGGTCTGTGCTTAAATGTGGTCCGGCATACCCTGCACTACTTCACAGCTTGGGTTAGTAGGGCACCCAAATGAACTGTGAAAAAATACTCAATTGAGTGGCTCATAGACATTCACATTCACAGTTGATGAGATGATTCCCTGTGGTAATGTGCATTACTTTGGATAACAAAATGGCACAACACTGCAACTCAGCACATTGGTATATGGTGAGTAGCACTAGTGTGCTTTTCTTCTATAAATCCACTACCAAATTCCTTACTACCTTAAGGCAGTCATTACAGCAGAGAAACTGGTTCAGTGTATGGCAGTGACATGAGATAAAACAGAAGTCCAGATTTGCAGTGTCAGTAGACTGTGTGCTACTGGTCTATTTATGGCTAGTGTTTCCTGTGACACTACTCTCACTTTTTAATCAATACCATCATGTGTCAGTGAAAAAACTCTGGAAGAAATGACACAACAACAATTATCTGTTTTTTAGAGCACTCAGAAACACCTGGGCACACAGTAGTACTATAAATAAAGGCTAAATGACTTGAAACAACACAATCAGCACCTTAAGTGTCAGTTCTGGTTTTACAAATAACATTTATCTGAAAAGTTTAATCTTAAATTTACTGGACAGTTGTATACTTGTTCTTCAGTTACTTAAAAAACTACTCTCATAAAGTGACATAGATGTTTATACTCTTATTAAGAGTATCTCAGACTCAGTCTGTCTTCTTGTGGTTTTAGATGAATCGCTTCCAGTCATTGTGGAAATTCAGAATAATTCTTCTCGATCGGTTATACCAAAGGCATCAATCTTCCAATTACAGTCCTTCCATGCAAGAGGGAAAACAAGGACAGAAAGACTGTCTCTGACTAAACTAAAGGGAAAGCAGGTTTCAGGAAAAACTTCAGAGACATGGCGTTGTCAGCTTCATGTACCACAGTATCCTCCTTCTATTCCTAATTGTACTATTCTCCGTATGGAATACGTAGTAACAGTAAGTGATTGCTTTCATAAGGCTACCAGCTACCAGATTATTCTTTTGTATTAGTAATGTCTGCAATCTGTACATTAATATTTGCAATAGAGTTTTGTTAATTAGATATATTGCTTTAGATAGTACTTAGCTATATTTCATTGATTTGTATTTGTGTGTGTGTGTGTGTGTGTGTGTGTGTGTGTGTGTGTGTGTGTGTGTGTGTGTGTGTGTGTGTGTGTGTGTGTCTGTGCACACGTGTGTGTTTGCTCATGTTGCTGCATTAGTTTTTCAGGGTAGTTATAGTATGGCAGCTATAATTAGCATGCAGTATAATAAAGAAGTGTCCCTGCCAGCCACTTATGAGTTGCTTCGCATGTGAGTGCCCTTTCCTCCATTATGTGTGATCTTTTATTTGCTAACTGAAATGAGCTTGCTATGTACAGCTGCCTCATTTAAGGGGATACCCTGCAGTGCATTCTAGTAAAACACCATGCTTACAGTCACACAGACTGACAGCGCAGACTGTTTGATATGAAATCATTTCAGTTGAGTGAAGCTTATTGGCATTTGAAATTCATAACCTTAATTTTGTTGGCATTCCTCTGTTGGCTAACACAAGGGTGCCATAGTCACAATGGTGTAGTTTGTTTACATAATCATAAACCCCAGCATGAGACAGATAGCTTTTAGTTTTCTGTGTGAAATGTGTGAACTAATAGTTTAAATATATGACATATAAGTTTAAATAAAAATGCAGATTCGGATCTGCCTTGCTGTATAAATGGCTATTTATGGCAGTCTTAATAATGATGAGTGTGAATCAGAAAAAAAAAACTTACACTTAGAAAATGTGTCTGTGGTTAAGTGCAATGTGTCATGGACAGTAGAACTTCAGAAGACTGTAAGAGACATCCCAAATGACTGCCAAAGCTCCATTCAACTGGGCTATCAAAACAGCCTAAAAGGATCGTATTGAAACAAAACACCATTATATTTACTTAGGAATTTGGCATGACCCAACCTCAACCTACAAAAGCATGTTCTACTCACTATGGCCAAAGCAGTCTTCTGTTATAGTCCAGGAAAATCTCCCATTTCCTTTCTTCAGAAAGCAGATCTACCATTTGGAAAGGAGTCTTGTTTACACAGCTACAGTATGGGCTGCCCCTACCTGCTTTTGTATTTAAAAAGAACCTCATATCCCTCCAAACCATTTGTAACGACATTTGTCATAGCACTTGCCCGAAAGAGACAGAACACCACTGTTTCATTCTACAATGGGCTGTATGGCTCCTTATTCACCTTAAAAGTACTAGTTTAATATCATGGTTGGTCTATAAGCTCACTAACCTGATATAACCATGTAGAATCATTGCCAGTCAGTTATGAGGTTCAGTTTGCATGTGTTTTTGATCTTAACCCATTGCCAATATTTGTGCAGAGTAGACAAGTCTGCCATAATAGTTGACAATAGATTATATAAAAAGTATCTTTAGGTAATTTGGTCACATTGACTTCTGTCACTAAAAATGGACATTTTCACTGACAGATCACAGCTGGGAAGTAGATGACATGCTGGTAAGGAGGATACTGGACATCCTGTGCATCTAGGAGAAAAGGTGGAAGGGCAGTGCAGCAATGCCACTTGACTTGGAATCTTGAGTCTACTACTCCAAGAGAAGAAAGACTAGAAATGGTGTGGTAATTTTGGTGAGAGAGAAGCTTCAGAAGACAGCGTGAGATGTCACCAGAATTACTGGCACTCATAGCAATCATGTTCCATCATAAGGATGGGTCAGTGTTCGTGTTCTCGGACTATGCCCCACAGCAGGGTTGTGAGGGTGAGGAAAAGAATGCATTCAGGCAACAGTTGCAGGATCTACTAGATAAAGTATGAAGATGAATCTTCTTACTGGGACAGGCGATGTAAGCTATGAGGATTGCCTGGGTCCACATAGGTGGGGCAACAGGAATAAAGAAGGCCATTATAGACATCTGTTTGGCAAATAGCTTAATTGGTGGTCAATATATAGTTCAGCAATAGAAATTGTCACAAGATAACATGCTACAGTGGATAGCATGCATCTCAGGTAGACTTCTTCCTTGTTAGAAAAGGGTACTGGAGTAGAATCAGAGATTGCAAAATCATCTCCAATGAAACAGCCGACTTACTGTGTAAACCACTGGTGGCCATAAACAGCTGTAAGCTGCAGTCAGAAAAGGTTTTAAGGCAAACAGAAACTAGATCAAAGACTTGGAAGGTGAGTGGAATTAAAACAAAAGGGTTCAAGGAAATACTCAGAGCTCTAGTACCTCAGGAAGAAGTGGAGTCAAAGAAGAATGGCTGCATCTTAGGACAGTATTTCTGAAGACTGTAGTACAGATATTCAGCTGAGCTAGGCATGGAAATAAGAAACGTAAGGAAAGCTGGTGGTAGAATGCAGGATTCCAGGAAGTTATCAAAAGAATGAAGTACTAGAAAAAGGAAAAGGGTAAGAAGAAGTACTGGCTGGTTAGCAAAGAGTTTAAGAGCGCAGTTGCAGCTGCAAAGAACAAGGCATCAGAGGCACTCTACCAGCTTCTGGAAAGTAGCTCAGCAGATGGCACAATGAAATGCTATCTGGATGCAAAGCAAAAGCAGAAAGATAAAGAATATAAAGAAGCTAGTCATTGGACACTATTCATTAGGGATGCCTACAACAATCTGCTCACCAGTCCATAGAGCATTATAGACATATGGAAGAAGTAGCTGAATAAAGAAAACCCCATAGACTCTGTACTGACCCATATATGGCCTACAATGAAGGAGGAAGAAGACCTAAGAACAGCACTGAGGAAAATGAAGTCGGTGAAAACAGCATGCTGAGTTGAAGTCATGGTAAATATGATCGAGGTATTGGCTGAGTCAGGGGAGAAATGGTTGTAGAGGGTACTCATAGCAGTATGGGGTAAGTGTGTATCCAGGATGACAGGAGAATAAACATTCTAGTGCCAGTGTATAAGAGCAAAGGGGACATTCACAACTGTGGGTGGTACAGCGGAGTCAGACTCCTATCACACTGCATGAAAGTACTGGAGAGGGTGACTGGTAAATCAATATGCAGAGTAGTAGAAAAGAAGATCAGAGGTGAGCATTTCTGGATTCAGAGCAGGATGCAGCATAACAGAATTGATGCTCACAGTGAGAAAGATAGACAAGCAGCTGGAGATGAAGAAAGAGTCTAAGTGGGCATTCATAGTTTTCGAGAAAACATATGACAAGGCCTCGGGAATGCTGAGTTGAGCAGTCCTGCAATGGTTTGAAGTCAGTATTAGTGTGGGTTTTATCAAGGACCCATTGACTCAAGTATGAACAATCATCAGACTAACTGAGGGGTAGTCAGTAGGAATGCAGAGTTCAGGTCAGAGTTCACTTTTGTTTACGCTGATGTTACTTCTTTTGAAGTGCTGAGACATTAAAATAGTTCCAGAGATTATGATCAAATAAAGAGAAATGGTAGTACTTTGAAAAAACAGAAAATGTGGAGGTTAGGCTTAGGATGCGCAGTCATAAGGAAGAATGAAAGAAAGAAGGAAAAAAAAGAAAGAATGGAAGAATGCTAGGGGAATGGATTCAGAAAATTTTGCATCATCATGGTAAGCAAATCTGCATGATGAGCGACCATGTGCAGGGTATGTGTCATTCAGGGAAACAAAGTTACATGACATACACAACCCACAAAGCTCAGTCAGTTATGGTATATCTGAATAATTATATAATGAGCAGCTGTGTATGACGAGGCAAACAAACTGGCATAGCAATTCAGAAACATATAAATGTTGCACAACAGAAGTTTGCCCACTGTATAACTGAACCTGGTTGAATGCTCATATTTAGACTGAGTGCATCACTAAGTAATGCTAGAGTGGCTGCAGCTTTAGTAAATGTGTATCTGAAGAGGCTTTTTTTTGCTGCAGCCATGCAGGATGGTGAGTAATGCTTCCTCCGGTGGTGCAGAATCATAACCCAGTTTTCTGTGATGCTGGGAGCCATAGACTGTTCCCACACTGAAATAAAGGCCTGACATGAAGAAATGGAAAAAAGGTACATGCAGAGGGTATCACACTATCAACTGCCATCTGATCTGTAATGACACATGCAAAACCAACACCAGGCTGTGCTCGCCCATGTACAGGCTGTGGATGTTGTGCATCAGACATAGGCAACACAACTAACAATATATAAAGGGCATGGCACAGTTATCGTCATTTGCACAGGTGGAGAAGGGAGCACTGGAGTGCACTTCTCCATTTGTAAGTGTGATTGCTGAGGAGTGCAAAAGTAAAAAGTGCTTTGTTTGTGAAATGTAATCACTTGGAGTGGCCATTAATGTTGAGAAGGTCCAGTATCAGTGGAGGTGTGTGATGTACTGGGGGTTGTGATGGTAAGAACATGGGTCTGCAGGGCCACCACTTCAGTAATGCACTGATACTTGATCTACAAGACAGGATCAGGTATGCATGGCACAGAGTTCAGCATCCCATGCATGCCCATGACTGCTGGCTTTACCAGGAGTTGCACTAAAAGTATCATGACCCTGGTTAGATACTGGTCTGCATGATCTGATGTAACATCTGCTATGAGATATGCCACCATTATGATGGTCACAACCATGGAGACAGCCTCTTCAGGGTGAGATACCTCTTCAAAAGATGTTTCTGTGGAAGTTCTTGCACTGTGAGAGTGAGAACTCAGTCATTCATGGCCACTATGGATAACATCTATGGATGTAGATTACCAGCTCTGTGGATGGCCATTCTCCACTAGCAGGTGAGTGAGACAACACATTGTACTCTCAAGTGTGTGATTCAGTCTATCCAAGATTTCACACATACAGGACATGCACACCTGTAGGTCATCAGGCACACTCTGGATCACCCTCACTATTTCAACCATGACTGCTGTGATACAAGCCTGTACCTGCCTGATGGCCCTGCACAAACACTGGGATATGAACACTGACAAACAGCCTCAAGGGGTGGACAGTGTCCATGTCTCCATCAAGCACCATGACCAGACCACCTGTGTGGCTCTGTCTGTGCTAAGGGCACATTCATTGCTCTGTCTATGGGGACTAGAACACTTCCCTGATCAATGGTGTCACCATCACCCGGTACTTACTGTGGTGGGTGGGTAAATTGGGTTTCAGCAGGCATAGAGGATGTATACAAGGCAGTGGTCACGTTTTCTGTGTTCAACATACACTCTGTATTACCTGACTTTGCCAGCACATCATCATCATTATTAGAGGCTGCAAAGCCACCATCTTCAAGTGAGCACAGTACCAAAGTGCTAGTGCTGGATAAAGAATCATCTGTGAATACACCAAATCACAAAATATCCAGTATAAGTATGACGCAGCACCAGAACTATACATGAAGCTGAGAAATATACAAATATAAACATCATAAAAAGTAATACTATGTGCACGTATCTTGTGCATCTAAATGCAGCTGTTTAATCCCTGATGCATCTATATGCCATAAGTGAAACATCTTTAATTAAGTTTTATTATGACTAAGAGTACAGAAGACTTGCAGGTACTGAGAAACAGAAGTAGGCCTACATTCCTGGGACATCAGCAGTGGATAGTCTCCAAAGCCTGTCCAGCTATGTCCCAACTTTCAGTACTACAGTGTGTAACTCTGTAGAGGTGCCACTCCATTTATGAGAGAGCAGGAACTGCTCTCACTCCATGAGAGGGTGTAGACTCAATGGCCCCTAACTTTTTGCTCTATATTCCTGTAGCAAGAACTGTGCCCTTTGTTTAGCACCCTTTATTATATCAGTGGCCCTGTGGCATTCACATTGGTTGCATTTTCTTCCCAGGCATGATCATGGTCAGGCTGGTCATCCTTATTTAGGACAAAGAGGCATTTACTATGGAGACAAGGGCCCTGAAGTAGAACCTCATTCTCTACATCTGAGAATTTTGCTTTGTATATCGATGATGATGTCCCAGCAGATGCATTACTCTGTTTATGCTTGCCCTGTTTTGTATGGATTACTGTGCTGGTATGGAAAACAGTAGAATTAACAGCCATATTCCTGTGTGGCCCTTACAAATCCTAACACCACTAGTATCCTCCTTGGCCATAAAGCATGTTATTTTTGCACTTGACAGTTATATACCTGTATACACACTCTAAGTAATATCAGGCATTTAGGTCTGTTAACCACATGTCCCTGACAAAACAGTTACAGAACTGTAACTCAACAAGGATACACGACTGCTACTATCACTGTTGCAAATATTTTGGTTAATGAAATATATGCAGTGCATGCAACACTAACCTTTTGTATTGAACAGTGCTCTGAGTATGAGCTCATAGATGTGTCTCCCATCACGATTAACAATCCTGCAATCCAGCATTT
Organism: Protopterus annectens; assembly: GCF_019279795.1. Lineage (NCBI taxonomy): Eukaryota > Metazoa > Chordata > Ceratodontiformes > Protopteridae > Protopterus > Protopterus annectens. The sequence continues at coordinate 178,813,763 of NC_056734.1, forward strand.
GCTGTAGTCTTGCAATCCTCCTTTCAATACAACCTTGCCAACTTATTTAAAAGTAATGACAAACTTATATGTTTTTCTTGTCAGTAGGTTTCTATAGCATTTAAAAGTAGCCATAGTAGCACAAATAAGTGGAATTAAAATAAGTAGCACTTACCTTATACAGATGTATTTTTGTTGAATAAATCTTTCTTTTCCAATTCACTTTAATGAGGAAACAAATGTCTCTCAACAGCAGGTACAAGTATGACTCAGTCATTGTCCACGCTGGTGTGAACGACCTGAGACGTACCTCCTTGGACTACATGAGAAGAGACATAGAGGAGCTCTCTGATTATGTAGCCCAGGCAGGTATGACCCTGACCTTGAGCAGTATCCTACCTTCACCAAGAATGATGCCACAATACAGAGACAAGATGATCAGCTTTAATAATTGGCTTAAACTCTGGTGTCATTCAAAGGGGATCCAATGTCTGTCTGCCTGGGATGACATGCTGGACAAGCCACGCCAAGGGATGGCTTGCACCTGTCACCCCTGGTCTTCCGGATACTGGCAAAGGCTCTTGCCACCCCCATAGTGCCTTTTTTAGGCAAGGCTCAAATTCTAAACCTACCACCCTAGAACACAATAAAGGAAAAAATCTAAGGGTAATGCTGCTCAATGCCAGAAGTCTCAACCTCAAGATGCACGCACTCGAGGCCCTTCTCAGTATGCAGAACATTGATGTCTGTGCTGTGACTGAAACCTGGTTCAAGGCTCCTGAGAGCACCCCAGCACTATCAGGTTTTACCTCATATCATGCGTTCCGGCCCCAAAATCCGGACACCACCAAGAAAGGAGGGGGGGTGTCCATATTCATCAAGGACACCCACACCTCAAGGTTGGTGGCAACGCACGATGCATCGGAGACCATCCAGGTGCAATTAACCATAGACAAGACTGCTCTGCAATTTGTAGCATGTTACAGGCCACCCTCTCAAACTCAGGAACCTCACATAGCTTTCCTGAAAACACTGGAGGGGATAAATGTATCTCCAAATACCATCATACTAGGTGACTTCAACTACCCAAATATAGACTGGGAGCACTACTCTAGCCCCAACACTCTAGCACTAAGGTTCCTAGAGTTCATAAACTCAAATGCCATGGAACAACTGGTCACCATCCCCACAAGAGGTGGAAACATACTTGATCTTATCATCACGAACATGGGGTCACAGTGTTCAGCACCGGAAGTATACCCCTCACTAGTGAGATCAGATCATAAACTAATCTCACTGGAAGTCCACATCCCGCCTGAGATAAAAAAGACCACAGTGAAGAACTTCTCAAAAGCCGACTTCACACTTCTGAAGACTAGTGTGGTCTCTTTTAAGGCCCCTGAGCCTGTGGAAACCATTACTCAAGCCGCTGAATCACTTACAAATGCCTTCTACCAGCACCTACAGGACTGCATGGATCAGGCAATCCCAAACAAAACAAAGACTCTGTGTACCAAAGGCAAGCGTCCAGTCTGGTGGACCCCAGCCATAAACAAACTCTACAACAAAAGGAGGAAGCTACTCCAAGATAGAGCAAAATCCTAAAAGGTAAGACACCTTTGATCATCATAAGTAAAAAACTACGATCTCTCATAAAGTCATCCAAGGCAAATTTTGAGAGAAAAATCGCTAAGGACTCAAAAGACAATCATAAGGCCTTCTTTAGCTATGTCAGAAACCTGGGAGGAAACACCCAGATATGCTCAGAATTAGTTCAAAATGATGTAAAAATCACTGAACCTACAGACATTGCCAACATACTGGCTGACAGGTTCAGTGCAAACTTCTCCCCCCCTCCCCCCCAAAAGGAGAGATATCTATACCAGAGGATTGTAGCCCCCCAAACATCTCTAACGCTCAGGTGAAAACTGCTCTCTCCAAGGCGAAAAACACAGCATCCATGGGACCAGATGGTGTCCCCGGTTGTGTGCTCCATGAACTCAATGAAGAATTAAACCTGCAGTTAGGACAGCTGTTTAATCTTAGCCTCACCTCAGGATCCAAGGAGTGGCGTACGGCAACTGTGGTCCCACTTCACAAAGGCGGTGCCTCCACCGACCCTGGAAATTACTGCCCCATCAGCTTGACAAGCCTGATCTGCAAAGCCATGGAGAGGATCATAAATGAACTCATAAATAAAGACATAGGGGACTTGCAGACTTTGGATCCAACCCAGTTTGGCTTTGTCAAAGGCAGATCATGCCTTTTAAACTTGGTTGACTTTTTCGAAACAGTCACCAAGGCCATTGATGAGGGAAAGGCAATCCACACAGCCTACCTCGACCTGGCCAAGGCTTTTGACACAATACCCCACTCAGGTATCATTGAAAAACTCATCAGCTTAAATGTTAACCCATACGTCACAAGATGGGTAGCAAACTGGCTAAGTGACAGAACCCACAGGGTGAGAGTTGCTGGCGCCATGTCAGACTCAAAACCTGTCACAAGTGGTGTCCCACAAGGCTCAGTCCTGGGCCCACTTTTGTTCGGCATCTACTTCTCAGAAGTACAAGCAAACACAGGAGGGTTATGGCTGACAAAATTTGCAGATGACTGCAAACTGGGTGCCATAGTCGAGAACACATCTGACACAGATATCCTTCAGAAGGGTCTCATAGAAACGGATAACTGGTGCCAGAGCCATGGACTAAAGTTAAACGCCAAAAAATGCATAGTCATACCCTTCGGGAAAAACAAGGTTACCCCCAGCTACCATATAGGTGGCAATCCACTGAGCACAGAAGAGGTTATCAGGGATCTGGGGACCCAGGTTGACAGTTACCTTTCGTTAGACACTCACGTCGTCAAAGTAGTTAGGAAGACCTTCTACATTGCCCACCTGATCATAAAGGGATTCACATCTAGATCAAGGGAGGTCATCATCCCCCTGTACTCATCACTCATCAGACCAATGATTGAGTACAATGCCCCATTCGGAATGTATCTGACCCGACACTTGCAGCAACTGGAAAGGCCCCAAAAGTTCCTCACCAAAAGGATAAAGGGTCTCAAAAATATGTCTTATGCTGCCCGACTGAAGGAACTCCAGCTCTATTCAGTCGCTTACCGTCTGCTCAGAGGTGACCTGTGCCTGACATACAAGGCCATGTCCAACCCAGAACTGATGAACATGCTCCACCTCAAAAAGTCTAGATCCCTCAGAACTACAAGGGCGGGAGACTTAAACCTTGACACGGTTATTAATAGGACATGTTGGAGGGACAGATTCATCACCCAGAGACTCCCCATGCTGTGGAACAAAATCCCGGTACACGTGAGGCAGAGCACCTCGCTGGCCTTGTTCAAGAGAAATCTTGACCAATGGATGGGAGATCGCAGATATACCCCAGGGATTACCTCAGTGTCACTGCTTGACAGAGGCACAACAACATAATGGGCTTAGTATCATTCAAACTAAAGGGGTGGCAAAAGCCACAAAACTCTGGGCTAGGCTTATAAATGCCCTTGGGCAGATAGCCTAGTATGAACCTATGAACCTATGAACCTATAAGCTCCAAAGGCTTCATCTGCCTATGAATTTGAATATGCAGACTTAACTGGCTGGGCATGATGGTTATACTAATTAGGGCTCATCTCATTATTGTTTCTGAATAATTCAGTTTGTGAGAAGAGCATGCTTGTTAACCATTCTGCAGAACCCTGCTTGATGCGATGCACACTCCTGGTTCCCTGTGGGTAGCACTGTGTATGAATGGTCCAGGCTAGGCTTTAAGTGAGGGAAGCAGCAATTTAATATTTAACCATCTGTACATAGAGTCATTGTAGTATCTGATTTCTTAACAGTGTACATAGAGCTTGAGGACTGCTGTGTTTCACCATGAACAATAATAACAAGAGTGCCTTTATTTTCTCAGTTTGTCACATATTGTGCAAATGAGGTTCCCATCAATTCTTCTCAGTGTGAAGATGATAGGACTCATGAGACATGCTTTGGGTGTCATTTCTCTGTCATTTTCCCTGCGACTCTTCAAGTTGAGACATCATGGCTGTAGACGGAAAGGGTATTGCTCCTTGTAGAGCACAGCGATAGAGTGAAGAGGAGACAAATATATTTCTTTGTCTTCATGAGGATTTCAGTCATAGTCTAATATATGAGGGCTATAAAGGGCTTCAATATAAATGTGAAGCCTGGAATGGTATAGCTTAGGCTGTCACCAATGCAACTGACATCCTAGACACTGAGGAACAGTGCCATCACCATTACAGTGAGATGAAGCTCCACAATGTTGACCTACTTGACAGATAAGAGGATGAAGTTAATGAGCAGGCACCACCTATGTACTTTAAGTAAACTTACGTTACCATCATCATCATCATCATCATACAAATCCAACCAGACTCACACAGACCACCAGCCAAACGAAGAGGAGTGCATAGTAAAAAACACCTTTATTGAATGGTAAGCATTTTCACAATTACAAATTGCTTCATCAGACCACAAATACAAATAAAGACAAGCCATTTAAGGAGCCAGTACAATTAAACAATCAATTGTTCCTAACAGTACTTTCAAAAATGCATAATAAAATCTATTTAATGCAAAAATTGTTTAAAAAAGAATGTACATATATAATACAACCTGTTTCTTAGTTGTAAGTACCAGACAACAATGTATAAATCCTATCTAATCAACCTTCTACTTTTTAATTCTGGTTTCAGAGAAAAAACATCATTTAGACCTGAACCTCTAGGGGACCTAAGTCTAAGCATCCATTTTAGTTCAACTCATTCCGTTCCATTAACTACATCCCCCATCCTTATATTCTCTCCTGTCACTTCTAATACCTGAAAGAGAAATCCATGTTCCTCACCATTCAGTTTCATATGTTTAGCTAATGCACTATAATCCAACCCTTTCTTCATGCAGTACTCATGATCCCTCATATGTTCTTTCAGACGTCTATTGGTCTTTCCTATATAAAACATTTCACATTTTTTGCAACATGCCAAATACACTAAATGCTTAGTGTTACAATCTGCTGTTGCTTTAATAAAAAAATGTCTTCCTGGTATCTGGATGTACAAAATATGTAGACTGATTAATATATTTGCAAAATGCACATGCATTGCATTTTCTAGTGCTAATTTGTAGATTCCTATACTCATCATTTATAAATCTTGGATAGCATATCTTTTGTTTAAGAGACTTTTTTATTTTTATAGCTAAAATGTGTGCTGGTCCTACTAGTTCAGCTACACTGTCATCAGTTTGCAGGTTGTGCCTATTACATCTAATAATATTCCTTACTTTGTTCACATCCCTGCTATAAGTTAAGCAAAAACTGGGCCTATTCCTCTTTATCTTTATATGTTGCCCATCCATAATGGATGAAGAAAAATAAGGTTCCCCACTGGTATATCTGTTTTCTCTAGCTAGTGCACAGGCTCTTTCTATTTCTGATTTCTTGTATCCCCATCCCACAAAATCGGAGCTAATTTGTTCTAAACTAGTTTCAAAATCATTCACATCTACAGATAATCTAGCTGTTCTCATCACCTGACCTTTAACTATATTAGAGAAAGCATGTTTAGGGTGCATACTATTTCGATGCAGGAGCGATGGTCGATAACATTCTTTTCCAAATAAATTTGTCAATACTCTTCCATTATCATCCTTACTAATCAATACATCCAAAAAGTATGTCTTCGTCTTTGAACACTTATAGGAGAATTTAAAAAACTCACTGCTGTTATTTAAGATTTCAGTAAAGTCATTCAGTTTTTCAACTCCATCTCTCCACAACAGGAAGAGATCATCAACAAAACATCGAAAAAAAAAATGACTTGAGGTCTCATGTACTTCAACAAATATTAATTTTCCCATTCCGCCATTACCAGGTTGGCATAACTATTAGCACATGATGTGCCCATAGCTACACCAGAAACCTTCAGGTTATAGGTTTGATTAAAAACAAAAACAATATGCTCCAGTATAATCAATAAGATAACAAACAAAATCAATATGTTTCAGGCCATAACTACCGTTTCTGATCATGAAAGATTTAACCACCTCAATACCTTCCAAATTTGGTATCACGGTAAATAATGAAGTTACATCGTGTGACCAATATCATGCTGATTCTTCTTTAAATGCATGTACAGATCTTGCCAGAACTGTTTGCTGTCTCTCAATACATAAATATAGTTCTCTAACACTGGCTTCAACTGCTTCTCAACGTATATTGAAACCGGTTCCATCAACCACCCAGCTCCAGATGCGATTGGCCTAAATAATGGATCATATAAATTGTTATGAATTTTAGGGAGCCATAGAGGTTAAGTATTACAGGCCTGAAATAGTCCATAAATAGACTTAAACGTAAAAGTAAAAGAAAAAGTCATGAAGATTCAGAATTGCCATTTAGCTGAAACACCTGATATCCTTAAAGTGTAATTTGCATATATCCCATGTTGCTTCTGACACAAGAGGTTTAAGGTATCTGGAATGTTGCAAAAAATGTGAACTGTTTTATATAGGAAAGACCAATAGACATCTGAAAGAACATATGAGGGATCATGAGTACTACATGAGGAAAGGGTTGGAATATAGTGCATTAGCTAAACATATGATACTGAATGGTGAGAAACATGGATTTCTCTTTCAGGTATTAGAAGTGATAGAAAATATAAGGATGGGGGGATGTAGTTAATGAAATGGAACAAGATGAACTAAGGTGGATGCTTAGACTTAGGTCCCATAGAGGTTCAGGTTTAAAGGATATAATTTCTCTGAACCAGAATTAAAAAGTAGAAGGTTGATTAGATGGGCTTTATAAATTGTTGTCTGGCACTTACAACTAGGAAACAGGTTTTATTATGTATGATCATTTATTTTTAAACAATTTTGCACTAAATAGATTTTATTATGCATTTTTGAAAGTGCTGCTAGAGTTGGTTGATTGTTTAGTTGTATTGTGTATTTAAATGGCTTGTCTTTAGTTGTATCTGTGGTCTGAGGAAGCAATTTGTAATTGTGAAAATGCTTACCATTCAATAAAGCTGTTTTTTTACTACGCACTTCTTTTCGTTTGGCTGGTGGTCTGTGGGAGTTTGCAGGATTTGTATGAGTTTTCTTTTTTCTCGCACTGTTTGTTACTGTTAGGGCAATATTTCCTGGGACATTATCATCATCATCAAACCCTTTTTCCCATTTTTTTCTACATGGAGCTGGTGTATCGCATCAATAGTTACCATTCCTGTTGAATTAATGCCACTCTTCTAACTTCTATGACAGTCATGCCTGACTGTCACAGGTCTTTCCTCACACAATACATTCATCTCTTTGCTGGATGTCCTAGTTTCCTCTTGCCTTCTTCCTGTCTGTCCCAAATCTTCTTCACCAGATTGTCTTCCACTTTCCTGTACATGTGCCCAAACCATTGTAATCTGTTCTCTTTGGCTGTTTATGCAATTGGAGCTACTTTGGCTTCTGCTCTGATGACCTCATTGCTTCATCTGTTTAACAGTGTGCATCCTACCACCTGTCTCACTTGCTTCACCTCCATTCTCCTTAACCACTCCTTTGAGAAACCTGAAGCTACTAACTTGTTACATTGTTTCCCTTTTATCTCATTTCTCAGCTGCTTCCGATTTCTCCCATTAGCTGTTATTACAACTGCCTTATCTGTAATCAGTTTCATTCCATGTGCCTTTAGTTCTATTAAAATAGCCTATGTTAGCTGTACATTTAAACTGACATTGCATGCCACCCTAAGTATTACACAGTACTCTTTTTATGTTTGTACCCATGAAGATATCAAAGTGAATACAAAACAGAGCATCTTATATGCATTATGACCAACTATGTAGATGGTTCATCTTAAGTACCCTCAGGATTCATACTCAATGGATGGTTATTACTGCTGCTCATACTTCCCTGCAGCTGCACCTTGGTTCACCATAATCGTTCCATAGGTAAATGCTGCAGCTGTAATGAGGAGTACATCACACACACACACACACACACACACACACACACACACACACACACACACACACACACACACACACACACACACACACACACACACACACACACACTTCCCTGACTGCATACATTCGTAATGAATCTCTAGATTTGCAGAAAAAGCAAAGAAAGCAGAGTCGGGTTGCCTGCAATTGTGAACAGAATTTTTTTTGAATCCGTGGGATGATTTGATTTCTAATGATATAAATAAAAAAGAATAAATGAGCAGAAGAAGAAAATAAAATTTAGTTAAAATTGCTATACCTCTCTTTTTGTCTGGATTGGTGAGAAAAAGCCTGTAAAGGTGAATTACCTTGCCCAGATAATTATATAATTAATTATGTAGGTAATAAATCATGTAAATAAGGCTTTGGGGATATGATGTCCAGTTTTGCTTTTTTACATAAAGCAAAGAATCTATTTTTAACTGAACTACAAAATTGCTTGTACTCAATAAATAAACGTGCATATGAAAATAGTTTACCTATTGCTCCCCATAACCATCACTAGGTTCAGTTAGTTTATAAACAATGTCCCAGGGCTATAATTTGCCAACTGCTCAATAACCAAAAAAAAAAAAAAATTACAGACTATCTAGTTTCACTGTGCCTTGATGTTACATTTTCTGTTTTGATGATGACTTTACAAGTGGGACAATAGAAAAGTGAAACATTCCACTTTCTGCCTTAAAACCTCTGAAGAATAATAAATTGATCAAGATGACTGTCATATACAAGGTGAAGCTGCAGATGATGTTTCAGGGAAAAGATAAACTTTTGGGTTAGAAAAATGAAGCAATGAACAATATGCAGGGGAGAACAATCTCTATGACTCCAATGTCTTAAAACTGAAAGGACCTACTAGCCTCTGCACCTGAGGACATCACTCTCACATAGGAGTTAAAAAATGTTGAAGGTCAGTTATAATATGTTCCATGGGTTTCAAAATAAGACTTGTCATGCTGGCAGGCCTGTGATTACCAGGGTTAGTGTTTAGTCTACCTTTGTGAAATGGCATCATTACAGCTGTGAACCAAACCACAAAGAAAAGCCAGTAGCTAAACTCAAGTTAAATTGTTTAAGGAGTGGCTCTGCCAGGATTTGTTTAGTACTGTTTATTAAACAGTCAAGTATATTGTCAGGTCCCATGAAGGAAGCATTTTTGGTCTTGCAGAGCACCATCAGTACATGTTCTTTTGAGATAATGGTTATCAGAAAGATTCAAGAATAAGAGGGCTTTGGATAGTCATCTCTGGTAAAATTCACATTAAATTTTTTGTTAGTATATTGGCAATGTTGACTGGATCAGAACAAGTGATGCCAGAGACAGATCCAGCACAAGGTGACCTAGAAAGCTGCCTAGGGCCCTGTGATGGGTGGGTTGGCCTGACTTAAAAATGCTTTGTTGCTGGCTTTTAAACAAATTTAAAACTTGCTTAGTTAAAACCACTATAGCCCAGACAAATTCTCCAATGATGAAATTAGTTCTTAACGGTACCACTTACACTGATCCTGTTGACTTAGCCAACCTGCTAGAAGTTCAGTACAAACTTCACCCCCTGTCCCCCCCAAAGGCCCATTCGACATCCATGATACATACAGATTTGCTGTATCCAGGACCTTTTGTAAGCTTCTGAGCGGTGGTCTTCATTTCTTTCCCTTAGATCTGCTAGTTTTCTGCTCTCCTGCACTTTTATCAGTTTATTAGCCTAGCACTTTAAACTATTCCCGGTGCCAGAAAGTCTGCTCTTCAAACTTTGCCTTAGAACTGGCTGGTTTCTCAGTAGTAGCACTAAAATCTTAATCCCTGTGACTAGCACTTGCTCTAAAACCTGCTGGAAAGCACTAGGAAGCCTTAAGCTGATACAAGCACTCAACTCTCCTTGTTAATAAGAAATTAATCGTAGGCACTAAACAGCCTATAATTGCAAAGTACTTTGCCAAGGTAAGGGAAAACAGCTCTTGTACTTTACAAAAGAAACACCGAACCAGGCATGTCCAAGGGTCAGTTTCCGGTGATTTCTCCTGTCCACCTGGTGAATCTGGGCATACTGGAGCAATGCAGCAATTGCCTCATGTACACAGACAACCCTCTCCTCCTACCACCCAACACTACAACCTGCGAGAGATGCACTTACATAGCCAAACTGAAAGCAAAGCTCTCTCCACCCAAGATTGTGCTAGACAGTCAAGAGGAGAAGGTTAACATCTGCACGACACCTCAAGCAACACATAGCCCTTCAAAACATATGCCACAAGCATCCACACATAGTAACACTAAACCCACTTATGCAGAGACCCTTAACATTAACCTGCCCAAGCAACAAGGACCTCTGAAACTGAAATGCAAACAAACACCAATCACAACCAAAGTGTCACATAGCTCACAACACCAGTGTGCCACCCAACAACAGCCCCTAAGGCAAGACAATGTACCCATCACTTTAGTCATAGGTGACTCTATAGTCAGGTACATTGATGTCCCACTCACCAGGCTGAACAAGTAGAAAATTACAGTCAGTCGCCTGTCTGGTGCCAGGATCCACCACATCACGCATGCACTCAAGTCACTCCACAACAAGTACAAATATGACTCTGTCATTGGCCATGTTGGAGTGAATGACTTGAGATGTACCTCCCTGAACTACATGAAAAGAGACATGGAAGAGCGCTCAGATCATGTGGCCCACAGGTATGATCCTAGCCCTAAGTAGCATCCTGCCTTTGCCTAGAATGATACCACAGTATAAGGACAAACTGATTGAATTCAACAATTGGCTAAGTTTCTGGTGTCATTCAAAGGGGATCCAGTATCTGTCTGCCTGGGACGACATGATCAACAAACCACGATGCTTTGCCAGAGATGGTCTGCACCTGTCACCCCTGGGATTCAGGTTACTGGCTAAGGCTCTTGCCAACCCTATAGTGCATTTTTTAGGCAAAGCTCTAATGACAAAACCACCACCGTAACAGATATAAGCATGCAAAATCTGAAAGTAATGCTACTCAATACTAGAAGTCTAAACCTCAAAATGCACTCTCTCGAGGCACTCCTAAAAATGGAGAACATCGATATCTGTGCAGTAACTGACACCTGGTTCAAGGCTCCAGAGAGCACCCCTGCAATACCAGGCAACAACTCTTAACACACTTTCTGGGCACCAAACCAGGACCGAAACACTAAAGGCAGAGGAGTGTCCATATTCACCAAGAATATTCACACCTCCAGGCTAGTTGCCCAACACAGTGCATCTGAAATTCTACAGGTGCAACTAACACTAGGTAAGACTGCAATCCAAATTGTAGCTTGCTACAGATTCCCCACCATGCCCCAAGATTCTCACTACACCTTTCTAAACATGCTGGAAAATATTAAGATACAACCAAACACCCTAATATTGGGTGATTTCAACTACCCTGCCATTAACTGGGAAAACTACTCGGGTACCAACACCTTTGCCCAATGGTTCTTGGAATTCATAAATTCCAACGCCCTGGATCAACTAATCCATAGTCCTATCAGAGGCTCAAATATCCTAGACTGGTCATTACCAACATGGGAGATCGATGCTCCATATCAGTGGTCACCCCCTCGTTGGTCCGGTCTGACCATAAGCTAATCACCCTTGACGTCCACATCCCACCCCCATGCCCCAGTAGGGAAACCTCCATAAAAAACTTCTCCAAAACTAACTTCATGCTACTCAAGTCAGAAGTGACAAACTTCATGACACCCATACAGACAGGAACTGAAAGTTTGACTGCTGAATCCTACACTAAGGCACTGTATGAGCACATCCACTTGTGCATGAATCCTGCCATTCCAAATAGAACCAAGATGCTCTCCTCAAAAAAAAAAGGAAGCCAATCTGGTGGTCCCCTGCCATAAACAAACTATACAACAGAAGGAAGGAACTGTTCCAGAAAAGTGGAAAATTCTGGGATGAAAAATACTCCCTTACCAGCCTCAGTAAGAAGCTGAGATCCCTCATAAAATCCTCCAAAGTTAGTTACGAAAATAAAATTGCCAAAGATTCCAAGGACAACCACTAGGCATTCTATAGTTATGTCAAGAATCTAAATGGCAATGCTCAGATCTGCTCTGAGCTACAACAGAATGGCATTAAATATACTGATCCCAAGGATATTGCCAGTATCCTGGCAGATCAATTCAGTGCCAACTTCACCCCCCTCTCACTCCCTAAAGGGCCCATCTCAATACCAAAAGATTGTCAAATTCTGGTAATCATGGCAACACAGGCAAGAAACGCACTCTCCAAAGCTAAGAATACAGCATCCATGGGACCGGACAACATCCTGGGCTGTGTACTACATGAACTACAAAATGAACTGGCACCTCACCTAAGTGTCATATTTAATCATAGCCCCACCTCAGGCTTCGTGCCCAGTGAGTGGTGCATAGCTACAGTTATCCTACTCCACAAGGGTGATCCACCTTGGAACCCGGGAACTATCATCCCATCAGTCTGATGAGCCTAATCTGCAATGGAACACATTATCATGGAACTTATAAACAAAGACACTGGCAACCTTCAAACACTGGACCCAACCCAGTTTGGTTTCGTAAAGGGCCAATCTTTTCTCCTCAACCTGTTTTGACTTCTTCGAATCAGTCTCCAGAGCCATGGACAAGGGTTAGGTGGGCCACACAGCCTATCTGGACCTCGCCAAGGCCTTCGACATCATCCCCCACTCTGGAATCATAGATAAACTTACTAAGCTGGGCATTAATCCCTACGCCACTCAATGGGTTGCCAACTGGCTTATTGAAAGAACCCACATTGTAAAAGTAGCCGACTCAAAATCCAGCTCCAGACAAGTGACAAGTGGAGTACCTCAGGGTTCAGTCCTGGGACTGGTCTTGTTTGGCATGTACTTCTCTGAAGTACAGGCCAGCACTAAGGGACTCTGGCTAAAAAAGTTCACAGATGACTGCAAACTGGAAGCCATTATTGAATCCCCATGGATGTGGATATTCTACAAAAGGGACTTACAGAAACAGATCCTTGGTGCAAGACCCATGGGCTCAAGCTCCATGCCAAGAAATGTATACTTATTCCCTTTGGGAAAAAATATGTACCCATGAATTACCACATAAGTGGCAGTACACTAAACACTGAAAGTGTGATAAGGGACTTATAGACACAGGTAGGCAGTGGTCTCACCTTTGATAACCACATCACCACAACAGTCAGGAAATCCTTCTGTGTGGCACACCTCATCACTAAGGGCTTTTCATCCAGAAAAAAGGAGGTCATTGTCCCACTGTACTCATCCCTCATTAGACCCATTATAGAGTACAATGCCCCATTTGGTAAGTACCTCACAAGACATCTGCAACAAGTGGAAAGGCTGCAGAAATACCTCACTAAAAGAATCAGAAGCCTAAAGTAGATGCCCTATGCTGGCCATCTAAAAAAATCCAGATATACTCTGTCACATATCACCTACTCAGAGGCGGTCTCTGCTTAACATACAAGGTCATGTCAAACCCAGAGCTGTTGGACATGCTACACTTAAAGAAATCCCAATCCCTCAGAGCCACACACTCCAGGGATCTAAACCTAGTCATCACAATGAACAAAACATGCTGGAGGGATAGGTTCCTGACCTAGAGACTCCCGATACTCTTGAATAGATTGCCCATACATGTCAAGCTGAGCGCCTCTTTGGCCCTCTTCAAAAGGGAACCTTGATGATTGGATGGGAGATAGGAAATTCACCCCAGGGATCATGTCAGTCACCCTGCTAGACAGGGGACCAGGGAAGTAAATATTCTTGGAAGAAATAGACAGGGAATTGTTATGGCTAGGCTTGCATAGGCCCTAGGCCTGATAGCCTAGTACCAACCCGTGAACCTATGAACATGCCTTGCACCTCACATCTCCATAGAGCAAGTGTTAAAGGCCATATCCAAGACAAAGAACACAGCTTCCATGGGACTTGATAGTATTCCAGGCTGTATTCTGCAACATCTCCAGCAAGAACTAACTTTGCCATTGAGCAGCCTATTCAACTATAGCATATGTACAGACTTCATTCCAGCAGAGTGGAGAACTGCTATTGTCATCCCTTTGCACAAAGGTGGTGCCACTACTGACCATGGAAACTATCACCCCATTAGCTAAACAAGTCTGATCTGTAAGGCCATGAAGTGTATTACTATGGACTTCATAAGCAAGAACATAGGCAATCTCCAAGCACTTGACCCCACCCAGTTCAGATTTGTTAAGGGCAGCTCTTGCCTGTTGAACCTGTTTGACTGTTTTGAGGCTGCCACTAAGGCACTGGATGAGGGAAACTCAGTACATACAGCTTACCTTGACTTGGTCAAAGGCTTTCACACAATCCCCCACTCGGGCATCATCGAAAAGCTAACAAAACTTGGCATAAATCCCTATCTCATTAGGTGGGTGGCTGACTGGCTCACCGATAGGACCCATGAGGTCAAAATAGGTGTCACCACCTCCAACAGCAGACTTGTCACTAATGTTGTCCCCCAGGAATCTGTCATAGGACCCCTATTGTTTGGCATCTACCTGTCAGAGGTCCAGGCAAAGACATAAGACCTGCGGCCGACCAAGTTTGCAGATGACTGTAAGTTGGGTGCTGTCATTGACTTCCCAAATGATGTTAATATACTTCAAGAGGGTCTCACAGCAACAAATGACTGGTGCCAAAGTCATGGCCTTAACTTAAATGCAAAAAAATGTATTATCAAGCAATTCAGCAAAAACATGGCCCCTACTGATTGCCACATTAATGGCATCCCCCTAAGCACACAATCTGTGGTGAGACACTTGGGTACACAGATTGACAACAATCTCACATTTGATCATCATATAGCGGCATTGGTCTGAAAAGCCTTTTACTTGGTTCATCTCATAAGGGAAGGCATGCATCCAGAAAAAAGGATGTTATTACCTCTCTGTACACCTCCCTCATTAGGCCAATAATTGAGTACACTGCCCCATTTGGTATGTGCCTCTCCAAACACCTGCACCAACTGGAAATAACATAGAAATACCTCACAAAGAGAATCCATGGTCTCCAACACCTGTCCTATGTGGACAGGCTCAAATCACTATCACTCTACGTGGTATTATACGGATTGCTCAGAGGTGATCTGTCTCTTGCCTACAAGGCAATCCAGTCGCTGCTCTACTATAGATGCTCCATATCCGTAAGTCTAACTCGTCACTCATTACCTGATCGAAGGGCTTAAATCTAATATGTGATATTAACAAAACCTGCTTATGAGGCAGGTTTGTCTCCCAGAGGCTGCCCCATCTCTGGAATAGACACCCCATACATGTCAAACAAAGTACGTCACTGACCCTCTTCAAGTGCAACCTTGATGAGTGGATGGGAAACCACAAATATGTCCCAGGGGTTCCATCTGTGTTCCTCATTGATAGGATTGAGGTTTCTTTTTTGGGGATAAACTTTTGGTTAGGCTTGTAAGGGCCCCAGGGCCATTAGCCTAGTACTCTCCTATGATTGATCGTATGACTTTAGATACACAAGCCCCTTTGACTAGATTTTCATAGCAGGAACACAACATGTCAGTGTGTGAGACTTAAGCAGCATTTCACAAATTTTGTTTGCTTGATCAGCCAACTACAGATCTTTCTTTCTTCTGCAGTAACATAGATCAGCCATCATAGTAAGTGAATTGCATGTGTGTGTGTGTGTGTGTGTGTGTGTGTGTGTGTGTGTGTGTGTGTGTGTGTGTGTGTGTGTGTGTGTGTGTGTGTGTGTGTGTGCATGTGTGTGCGAGTGCGTGTGTGAGACTCTCAGCTGCCCCATTTTCGTCTGAAAATCATGAACTTCATCTGAAAACTTTCTGTGCTGCAAAATTCTGAATGGTCCCTTTAAATCATGATTTTAGTTATTTTAATTTGCATTGACAGCCTTATCATCAATCTCTACCTAAACAGCAGCACTGTCAGATGTGCTATGTCACCACAGCCATTACTAATTGTAATTCAAACAACGAGAGCAGCAAAGTTTGCGTTGGATTAGCTTAGTGGATAATAAATCTTTTGTGCTCTTTTGTAGATAGTAAGGCTGTATAAAGGTGTCATAATTGTAGTGAAACATGGTTTTGTGTGTTAGGACACTGGAAAATAATGAAATACATGGCAAACTTCAGGTTAGTGACTACATACAGTTCAACGCTATTGTCTAAATGCTCAGTTACTGACAGTGCTAAAAGCAGACCTCTGATTTGGGGAAAGTGAAGAGGATAGTTGCCCCAGCCAGGCACAAGCTCTTAGAAGGTACAAGAATTAGTGTAGTGAGACTTAATTTATTAACACAGTCCAGCACTGATACCAGCGCTCAGATATTCATTCATTCAGTTGTGCCTGTACAGCTGTTTAAATAAATGAATAATTTTTATGACTTATGACTTTTTTAGTACTGCTGTACTACAGTCAAAGAAAAGACTGGAAGATCCTTTTTTTTCGAAGTTTTTAAGGCTGAAAATAAAGCTTTTGTTGTTGTTCTTTTTCTTCTTCATCTTGTACTTTTTTTAAGTTTGACGGGGTGTCAGTCAGGAGACTGGCCAGGGCACCAGTTTACCTAACTACTGCTTTGCTACCAGATTATTTTTTTTAACATTGTTTTTGCACTAGCTGAATTGGTGGCAACACAGAACTTTGCTAAAGCTGCAATACAAGCTGCTTACAGTGCCAAACTCATGGACTGATAGCCAGTATATTTCTGGAATTGTGCTATTCTTTCACTCATTTGTTGACGATAACCCTTTAAGTTTTGTTACTCTTAGTGAGCTAAGCATTCTGCACTTTTTATAAGTATATAGGTCAACCCTAAGCATTTGAACTTTCTTAGACAAAATGTTGAAATATGAGAAGAATGTTTGACATCATTGAGACTGGAAACCTTAAAGCACAACAGAATCACATAAACTAGAGGGCATAGTGTCTCTTGTCTTTAAAACATCATAATTCTCCAAGAGTGTATGTTTTCAAAGTATTGCTAAATAGTATGAAAAAATACACATAGTCTGTTAACTTTTTAAGTGAATTAAAGTGATGTATAAAAATGTTCCCTGATTTTAGAGCTTTGTCCCGAATTCTAGAGAAAAAATGTTGAAAGGTATGGTTGTGGCTTGGGGGTCCCCTAAACATGTTCCAGATTAGGCCTCACAGCTCCTAAGAGAGTGCTATCTTCAGGTACAGGACAGAATAGTGTTAACATATGTTGTTAGATTACAGCAACCCAAATATTAAACTGAAAAATATGGTAGCAGCTGTTACTCGGGTAATGAGACAATGGAAAGGAGGGCATTAGAGGGAAATGCTATGCAAGCAATAATGTCCAACCTGGGGTGTGTTATTGTAGAAATAATGCCTGCCCAGGTGTGTTCTGAGGCATGATGCCACAGGTGGTGGACAGGTACATTAAAAAAAAAAAATGGCAGTGACCTGTATGGCTGTGGCTGCTTCAGCTGGTGAATGCAATGCTCACTCTAGCTCTTCTACATCAGTCGTTTTTTCAAGAAAATGCAATTTTTACTAATTTTTTGAATGTAGGAAGGATATATGAAAGCCTTGCCTTTTTGAATCTGCTAGAATCTGGCTCACCGTGTGAATGGTTTGCAGGGCTGCTATCTGCAGGCCATGTGAGGCTGAAACACTCTGCGAGCGGGGGATAATGACTAAGAAGTGTGCTACACTTGCTTTGTTTCCCGGATTAACTGCAAAAATCAATGGAAAAACTCAGAAGATGTGACAGACTAAGGAAAAGAGGAAAAAGAGCAGGAATTTGTGTCATACTAAGAAAAGCTCCACACAGGCCTGCAATTCCATCTATGCTGCTGGCAAATGATAGATCTCTGGACAACAAAATGGACTACAACAGGTTGGACTTAAACACAAATCACAATGTAGTTGGACTTAAACACAAATTACAATGTAAGAAACAGCTGACTTCCACGGTGGTGCAGCGGTAGTGTTGTTGCCTCACAGCAAGAGGTTCTCCATTCGATGCTTGGGTTGGGAGTGCTTTCTGTGTGGAGTCTGCATGCCCTCCCCGCGGTTGAGTGGGCGTTCAAAAGACATGCGTTGAATGGGCGTGCCTTCGTTGAAGGTTGGGCATCGGGCTGGCAACTCAACACCATAAAAAAAAAACAACTGCCAATCATTAGCGGACCGGAGTTCTGCTGTGGCGACCCCTAACCGGGAAAAGCCGAAAGACAAACAACAACAACAATGTAAGAAACAGCTGTTTAATCATTTTTAAAGAGACTTGGCTAAATTCATATCTCAGTGTCTATGCTGTGGGAATACAGGATTACACCTTATTCAGTGCAGAATGGATACAGGCCATCAGTGTCAAAGCTAGAGGTGGGGGAGTTTGCATATATGTAAACAACTGTTGGTGCAATAACAATGAGATTGCCTTCACCCATTGCTCAGCAGACATTGAATACCTTACTCTTAAATGTTGTCCATTCTATCTGCCTAGGGAATTTTCAGCCATTTATACACTGCATTCTATATACCTTGTAGTACAAACACTAAAAATGCAGTTGCTAACCTGTACAGGCTATCCTGTGAACTACAAAATAAATACCCCAAGTGTGTTAATATTATGGCAGGAGATTATAACCAGGCCAGGTTGAAAACAGTACTACCACACTACTATCAAAATGTGAACTTTGCCACAAGAAGAGCAAATACATTAGACCAAGTGTAAGAAAATGTCAAGCAAGCTTTCAAAGCACATTCCTACCCACACCTAGGCAGCTTGGATCACAATTTTATCTTGCTGATCCCAGCCTACAAACGCATGCTGCTAAGAGGAAAATCTTCCAGGAAACAAGTAAGGGTCTGGCCAGAAGGAGCAGTCCAGACCTACTAGACTGCTTCAAATGCATTTACTGAAACCTATTCAAAGAGGCTGCCACCACAAAACAGCATGTAAACCTGGATTAGTATACTGAAACAGTAGTAGGATATATCACCAAATGTGTCAAGGACGTGACCACCTTGAAGGATATAACTACAAGGGCAAACCAAAAACTGTGGCTCACTAGTGAAGTCTATGAGCTACTGAGAGCACATAATGGTACCTTCAAGTCTGGAGATAAAGATGCCCTGAAAGTTGCCAGGGCCAACCTGAACAGGGGAGTAAGAGCAGCAAAACGTGCTTATGGGCTAAAAATACAAAAACCCTTTGTGGATCAAAAAGACCCTAGGCAGCTGTGGAAGGGCATCCAGTGCATTACTGATTACAAACCTCCAGCAACACAATGCATAGGTAATACAGACTTTCTAAACAAACTTAACACCTTCTTCACAGTAGATTTGAGGAAACAAACACCACACCAAAGAAACTACCCATGGATGGGGATGCCACACTGCTATGTCTCAGTTTGGAGACAGTCTGAAAAAACCTAAGAAAAGTCCACCCAGGTAAGGTAGCAGGTCCTGACATGATTCCAGGTCATTAACTTAAGGACTGTGCAGGTCAACTGGCACCTGTTGTCACTGACATCTTAAACACATCTCTCAGACAGGCTAGTGTGCCAAGATGCTTCAAGTCTACCATCATCATTCCTCTGACAAAGACGTCATCCCCAGTCACATTAAATGACTACCAATCCATCGCACTCACACCAGTGATGATGAAATGCTTTGAAAGGATGGTCAAATAGCATAGAACATCTTGTCTGCCCATATCTTTTGATCCTTTACAATTTACTTATAGACCAAATCGCTCCACTGGGGATGCTGTATCGTTGGCACATTGTCCCACCTTGAACCATCTTGAAGACAAAAATTGCTACATACATACGCTATTCATAGACTTCAGCTCAGTCTTCAGCACTGTAATACTGCAGCAGCTGTTGTCAAAACTAAGTCAACTAGGCAAAAAATGCACTCTGCAACTGGATCCTAGACTTTCAAGCTGACAGGCCCCAAATTGTTTGAGTTGGCAAGAACCACTCAAGATTCATCACCTTGAATACAGAGGTCCCACAAGGTTGCGTACTAAACCCACTTCTCTTCACAATACTGACCCATGACTGCTCTGGAAAACATCAGACAAATCACATCATTAAGTTTGCTGATTATACCACTGTGATTGGCCTCACTAGGAATGATGACGAGTGGGCATACAGAGAGGAATTGAACCAGCTCACCAGATGGTGCACAGACAACAACCTAGCACTAAATGACAAAACAAAAGAAATCATTGTTGACTTCAGGAGGAAGCAAGGGTCCCATGCACCCATCACCATCAGTGGTATGGCATTGGAAAGAGTACAACACACTGAATTCCTAGGGGTACACATCTCAGATGACCTTAGCTGGACAAAAAACACTTCCAGGCTTGTAAAGAGAGCCCAACAATATCTCCACTTCCTCCAGAGACTACACAAAGCAAACCTCCCCTTCCACATCCTCATAACCTTCTACAGGGCCATAATCAAAAGCATACTGACTAACAATATCACAGTCTGGTATGGAACCTACTCATACATATATCACAAAGCATTAGAGAAGGTTGTAAAGCAGGCCAGGAAAATCACAGGATCAAACCTCCAGTCCTTACAGGACCTTTACTCATGCAGATGTTGTGGCAGGGTCAAGAAACTGATAAGGGACAAGTATCATCCTGCACATGGACTGTTCCACCTCCTATCTTCAGGGAAATGATAAAGAAGCATCAGGTGTAGAACATCAAGATTCAAGAACAGTTTCTTTCCACAAGCAGTCAGACTGTTGAACAACTAACCTTAATGTCAGAACTCCCTCAGTTCGTGAGAATATCATAAATGCGATATGACTGTCTTTACTGTCATAGAATTAAATTATTCTATTTATCTAAGTTATGCAAGCTGAATTAATTTTTACTTACACAAGTACGGAAACTGCGAATTATGCTATGCTGCTATACTATCTTAAAAATAGTGGTGGGTAAGTTATCTATGTGAGTATTTATATCTGTACTGTCTAGAACTTCTTCTGTTATATGCTTCCTTCACCCTCTTGTGAAAACTGTTTTTCAATACACACGAATCTGAAGCAATGAAATTGAATCCAGTTATACATTGCACTTATTGATCTGAATGACAATAAAGTTTACTTTGACTTGACTTGACTTGAAAAATATTTGAGTCACTTATACTGAGTGACCACTTGTTTTGTAGAGGAGCATGCAAGTTATTACTCAGTGGAAAATGTAAATTTTCACTGTGCCATGTTTACTGTCAATTAGTTCACCTGAGTTGCAGAGGAGGATTATATTTTGCAGACATTTGGAAATAGTTAAAATTGTTAGAGGTGAATTGTGGCAAATCATCCAATAGGTTAGAGCAACTAGAAGCGAGCCAAAAAAGGAAGCACCAAAATCCCTGCCAGTTATGAATAAAGATAAAGTCCTGGTAATTACTGATGTCTGTAATTCTTGAGATTTACATTCCTACCTTTATTAAATTCCAATATTTCCCTGAACAGATCAAGGTAGGAGTATTGTAATGCTAGTTCACAAGTCTGTTACAGGTCCAATTCTAATTATTGAACAGGTCTAGGATAGGTTAGCAGTTATTTTAGTATTTAATTTATTTATTTACATTTGATTGAGATTTATATTCTTAACTAACATTACTATCTGCATACTTAAAGGGGCTTATAATCACAAAGGTGTGAACACTGAAGATCATGATAATTGGTTAAAAAAATAACTTAAGGAACTTTTAGACAACCGACCAGCTGTTCTACTATGAGACTTGTGTCCATCTACTGAGTGTTGCATTGTGTCTTATTGTACACATTCTGAGACTGGCTTCCTAGATATAGTTAATATCATGAATTATTCTCATTGAGTTGTTTTCCCATCAAGAGTTGTAATTTGATATATTTTAGTATTAAGTAATGCCCCTAGTTAATTTAATAAAATGCAGTCACTACAACACATGAAAAAACTGTCATTTGAGGTGCACAGTTTACAATACCAGACATTCATATACTGCAGTCTCAAGTATATGGATAGAACTAGAAAGATGTGATTATAGAAAGAGTTGTATACAATATAAAGAGCTTAGACTGGCCTCTTATTTGTCAAGATTTTCCTTTTTTAATTTCTCCAAATCTTTTGGGTTTCTAATACCATGATGGGAATGGACCCCATTCCTAAGTCAAAGTATAATTAAAGTTCATGAAGTTAGTATTGTTTCATTCTTTGATGTCAGCCAAAAATGCTCTTTGCAGCACCCGCAATGTGCCCAGTAATAACTCCTTCTGCAATTCGTATGGAGTTACATGTATTGGTAGCATATCTAAATATGATTGTAGACTCGTTTTTTATAAGACCCATTGCTCCTACTACTATTGGAACTGTCTGGGTATCTTTCCTCCACATTGCTCTCATTTCTGCTTGCAAATCCTGATATTTTATAACTTTGTGTCTCTATGTATGCAGGAAACTGTAGTCACTGGGTGTGGCGATTTCAATGATCAATGCTCCTTCTGCAATCTTCTCTTGGACCACTATATTCAGTTTTCTAGCATCTATCTTTTGAACTGTTGGTAATGTATGATTCCATGTGATATAGACTTCATCCTTTTCTATGATGCTTTGTGGCTCATGTTTCCAGTGTTTTTCAGCCACTTCAATACCATAATGTTTGCATAATCCCCAGTGCAACAATCTTGCAACATTATTATACCTTTCAGTATACAGTTCTTCTGCCATTAGTATGTCACAACCAGCAGCAAGGTGTGCAACTGTTTCCAATTCTGTTTTGCAAAACCTACATTTGTCTGTTTCTCCCACATGTTCAATGGACTTTGTAAACCACCGTGTACGTAGCCCACTATCTTGTGTTGCCAATATTAACCTTTCATCTCTTCATAGTTCATAGATTCATTCATTCTTGGTTTGAATTTCCCTCTCCTTAACCATTCCTGCATTCATTCCTGATCAAGATGAGGTTCTTCCAGAAGCTTTCTATACTTGCATCTATATTTATGCATTTTACACATTTCTTGCCTTCTCATCTAGTCCTTCACCTTATATTCTTTCTTTTGTTTTTTGGCACATTCAGTTGCTGCCTGAATTTTATCTACTTCTAGTTTGATTTCCATTCCTGCTTGACGCCAATATGCTTCTGCTAGATTACTCAGAGATGTCATCTTAGATGTATTCTCCTCATGTTTCAAAACTTTCACTATGTTTGGGTCTTGTGAGGTCAGCAGATATTTCTTTATTTTATTTTTCATTTGTTTATTGGGATGGTCTGACTGGGTTAGTGTCCATTTTCTCATTTTCAGCGGAAGCCTGAGGAGAAAAGCTCCAGTTTAAGCTTACATAAAAATGATCACAAAAAATAATAGAAATTATA
Organism: Protopterus annectens; assembly: GCF_019279795.1. Lineage (NCBI taxonomy): Eukaryota > Metazoa > Chordata > Ceratodontiformes > Protopteridae > Protopterus > Protopterus annectens. The sequence continues at coordinate 178,837,188 of NC_056734.1, forward strand.
AACAAAATTGACAAAAAATGAGTGTTAACACATTTACAGGATCAAATCGAACAAGACTTTAAACATTTGAATATAGACAAATATATGGTTAAATTTATATATGTGGAGAAACATAACATTAGATGTTAAGTTGTCTATCTCGCCTTCATTCTTGCTGGATGGGTTCGGAGCCGATCCTCGGCTCTGACTAGGCCACTCTAAAAGCTCAAGAGCTAGTTCCACCGGCTCGAGGCTCCCCTATATCCCACAATGCTAGGCGGTAACTCCTCAGATCTTGTTTGCCGCTACAGTGATCGAGGTGCATTCCTACCGGCTCAGGTTAGTTTTTGGTAAAGAAACTAGTTTTTCTTAGCTTTTTTCCCCTTTTTTAAGTTAGTTTTTCTAAATAGTTATATTGTGAAGTAGTTCCATCCCATTCCCTGTTAATTTTCCTCCTTTTCCAAAAAACTCTAGAAATTTTCCCTCGGGCCCTAGGCCCAGTCCCTCCCTTCCTAGTAGTGAATGACTGTGTTTTGTAGGGATTTTATTTCTAATTATTTCTAACTTAATTTAAATTAGTTAATTTATTTCTAAGTGTAATCGGTGTGTGTGTGTTTGTGTGATTGCACTTTCCCCTTAGACATGTCTAAGGAATCAAAGGTCTCAGGCTTTAAGAAGTGTGACTCATGCTGTCAGAAGATGTCTCTGACAGACGGTCACACTTCTTGTGTGTACTGCCTGGGACCTTTGCACCTGCAGGACTCATGTGCTGTTTGCCATGGCTTCAGCCCTAGAGTCCTGCAGGAGCGAAAAAATAAACTTATTTTAAGGGGCTTATTAAAGCCTGAGGGTCCCTCGACTCAGTCCTTGGGGAAACCCTTTAAGCCTCCCAGACCTTCGACTCCAGCCTCTGAGCCGTCTTCTGGAGGTCCTAAGCCTATTCAAACATCGGCTCCGGCCGGAGCCGATTAATCTCGAATACAAGCCCCTACAATGTCCTCGGCTCCGGCCGGAGCCGAGGAAGACATAACTGAGTCGGCTCCGATCAAGTTGTCGGAACTGACATCTAGAAAAAGGTCCCGATCTCCATCTATCGGCTCCGTTCATTCGGCTCCAGCATCACCTTTGCTGTCTGAATGGAGCCATAGATCCCACTCTTCTAGGTCTTCCAGGTTATCGGACCATGACCTTCAGAGAGTAGTGAGTCGACTTCTTAAGTCTGAGGCACTAGCCCAGATGCTTCAAAGTCTGACTCAACAGTTGAGAACTATTCCCATCACTCAAAATGTTCCTCCTCTGACTCTTTTGAGTTCGGAGCCGGGGTGGCTTGGACCTGAGACTGTGGTGACGTTGGAACCGATACCTTTGTCTTCGGTTCTGTCGTCTGCTCCGATGTCTTCCTTGGAAGAATCTTGGTGCTGGACTTCCCTTGTCGGCTCCGAGGGGGCGAGTGGCATCGGACCCTTGTCCGACCCTGCTCTCCCTCTCGGTGCTTCGGCGCTGGTGAGTTCGGCAACGACATCGGCCTCGGAGCCATCACTGTCGGTGCCGGGGGAGGTTTTCAGTTTTTCGGAACGGAGACCTCTGGCTCTGCCTGACAGGGGTGCCTTCGAGGTCATGAGGAGCGTGTTAGAACCAGGTTCAACTCCACAGTCGGCTCCTTCTGCCCCTCCCCCCATGGTGCCTCCGGTGATTTCTACTCACTCTCTCATCCCCGACCGTAGAGAGCCAGCTCCTCAAGTTTGCCCAGTGGGGATCTCCTCCTCTTCCGAGGCCTCTCCTGACCCAGTAGGAGAGCCCCCTAGGAAGAGGCAGTGCAAGAGGAAGCACATTGACTCCCCTGAGTCTGTCACCTCTGACACTGATTTAGAGGATTCTGAAGGTTCCCCTCGTTCCCTCTCTGAAGATGTCTCCTTTGCAGACATCCTTGAAATCTTAAAACAGAGGGGGAATTGGCCAGCCCTCAACCCTTCAGAGGATGAATCAGTGTATCTTGAGGCATTTGGCTCTCGCCCTTCCACCTCCTGGGTGTCCCCTCCCTTTGACCCCCTTATGCAAGTGGTGGCAAAGAAGGCTTGGACGGCTCCTGATTCAGTGGAACCCACCTCCAGGAGACCATCAAAATTCATTATGACCCCCAAGGACAAAGAATATTTGACCAAAGGCATCTCTGTTGATGCTATGGTGGTGGCTACGGCCACCAAGAAGGAGTTAGCTGATCCTTCGGTGCCTGTTCATCCTCCTAACAAGGAGTCTAGGTCGATGGACAGGTACGGGAAGTGGATGTTCTCGTCAGCGGCATTTACTATGAGATCGCTGAATTACCTGTGTCATTTTACTCATCTTCAGAGGGATTTGCTCAAGGAAGCGAGTGAAATGTTGAAGGACCCAACAACTGCGGGTTTTCAGGATAGAATGAACTCTTAGCTGGCAACCCTTAATTCTATAACTAACTCCTCCATGTGCCTCCTTTCATATGCGGCGGATGGAGCAAGTAGAGCAGCAGGTACAGGTGTAGCCTTGCGTAGGCACGCCTGGATGCGGCTATGTAACTTTGCGGACCCTTTCAAGGCGTCCTTCACTAATTCCGCCTTTGATGGATCATCCCTTTTTGGTCCTCAAGTGAAGGAAACCCTGACTAGGTGCGAGACTGATGGCAAAACTCTCTCTGCCATCGGAGTCCATTTTTCTACTCCTTCTAGACCTTACCCCAAAGGCCAGAAGGGGGGAAAGATGTGGTTCCGCAAACAATCTCAAGGAGATTTGCCTGACGCACAGAGTTGATTCCCCTCTAGAGGCAGAGGGGGGCAATAATGGTAGACGCCATCCTAGAAGCAGAGGGGGCCCTCAGAATCAGGGCAGTTGAGAATCCTTTTCCGACAAGACTTTTCAGCATCCCTGAGGTGTTGCCCGACTGTCCACCTTCGGAGGCAGTCGGGGGAAGATTGTCGCTGTACCCAGAAGCCTGGCTATCCCTAACTCAAGACAAGCGGGTACAGTCTATCATTTCCGAAGGCTACAGAATCCCCTTCCTTTTCATTCCGAAGCAATCCAAAAAATCCCTTCCAGACGTTCCACCCAGTCAAAGGGAGCAAGCAGCATTAGAAATTTCAAAGCTGCTCGCAAAAAGAGCCATTCAACCAGTTCCAGCAGACCAAACAGGATCCGGAATCTACTCCAAATTCTTTTTGGTTCCAAAAAAAACTGGGGACTGGAGACCCATTCTGGATCTCAGCAACTTGAACAAGTTTGTCAAGAAAACAAAGTTCCGGATGGTCACGCTGCAGTCCATTCTACTCCTTTTGGGGCGGGACAACTGGATGTGCTCAATAGATCTCCAGGACGCGTACTATCACATCAGAATGAGTCGACGCTCCAGGAGGTTTCTCCGCTTCAGGCTGGGAACCAGTCATTTTCAATTCAGAGCCCTGCCCTTTGGTCTCATTACAGCCCCCCGAGTGTTTACCAAATGCATGGCAGTGGTAGCTTCTCATCTGAGATGACAAGGATTCCAGGTGCTTCCTTATTTAGACGACTGGCTCCTTACAGCCCCCACCAAGCATCTTTTACTTCTCGCCAGAGACTACACCTTTCACACATGTCAGGCACTAGGCATTTCAATAAACTATGAAAAGTCTGTCTTGTCGCCTTGTCATGTTATTACTTTCATAGGTGCAAATCTAGACACAGTCAATATGTCAGCCAGACTCACAGAGCAGAGAATAGCAGACATACACAGACAGGTCTCTCTTGTCTTGCAGAGCAACAAAGTCAAAGCCAGAATGATCCTGAAAGTCTTAGGGATTATGGCGGCGGCCATCCCCCTTCTACCATTAGCTCACTTCCATATGAGAATTTTACAATGGATGCTTTTCACACAATGGTCTTACCAAAGACTTCCAATGTCCCAGCCTATTCAGATACCTCAATTGTGCAAGAATCATCTCTCTTGGTGGATCACATCTCCCCAGCTCCTCCTAGGGAGACCTTTCATCCCTCCCCCTCCAGTTACTACAGTGACAACGGACGCCTCCCTGATCGGGTGGGGGGGGCATTACCAGGGCAGGACAGTCCAGGGCATGTGGCAACCATTCAAGTGCCACTTGCACATAAACATCCTAGAGATGAGAGCAGTGCTTCTAGCATTGCAAGCTTTACAAGACTCTCTTCCCAAGGGAACCATAGCAATTCAGACAGACAACATGTCTGTAGTGTGGTACATCAACAAACAAGGCAGAACCAGATCTTACCCCCTATGTCGAGAGGTACCCAGGCTGTGGCAATGGGCGATTTCTGTTAGCAACGCACATCCCCGGGAAGTCCAATGTGATTGCAGACAAATTGAGCAGAGCTATTCTCATGCCTCACGAGTGGTCTCTGAAGAATTCAGTGTTGGAGAAAGTTTTTCGAAAGTGGGGCTGGCCTTGCTGCGACCTTTTCGCTACTCCCCAAAACAGCAAGTGCGACGATTTTTTCACCCTCTTTCCCCAACCAGGCCACCCCAGCAGAGACGCTCTAGTGCACGTTTGGCCCCGGGGACTTCTGTATGCTTTTCCTCCCTTCCCACTGATATCTCAGCTGATACAGAAAGCCATCGCTCAGGAAGCTTCCATCATCCTCATTGCCCCTTACTGGCCTCGACAGGTTTGGTTCCCATTTCTCCACCGTTATCTGTTGGAGCAACCTTGGCATCTGGACCTAGTTCCAGACCTCTTGACCCATCAGTCGGGTCAGTTGCACCACTCCCTTCCCTCTCTGAACCTCACAGCGTGGTTCCTCCAATTCCAACTTTAGCCAGGCTTCCTCTGATATCTCATTCAGTTAGAGATATCTTGATAGCCTCTCATAAATCTTCCACTCGGAAGATTTATCATAACAAGTGGAAACATTTTTCTTATTGGGCGCAGTCAAAGAATATAGATCCTTTCACTGCTTCCATTCAATCAGTTCTAGACTTTCTAGCCGAACTTTTCCACTCAGGTTCATCTCCATCTACCATTAGAGTTCAATTGGCAGCAATTTCGAACTTTCATGTTGGAGTCTCAGAGTCCTCCATTATGTCTCACAAACTCTGCAAAGCCTTTTTAAAGGGAGTTTTTCTTCTCAAACCACCCATCAGAGATCCTCCTCCCCAATGGGATCTCAACTTGGTTCTGATGTCCTTAATTCTTTCCCCCTTTGAACCTGCGGCTTCATGTTCAATAAAGTTACTTTCTTGGAAAGCACTCTTTTTAGTAGCTATCACTTCAGCTAGAAGAGTCTCTGAACTCCATGCTCATTGTAGTCGACCCCCTTATCTTGTATTTCATAAAGATAGGGTGTCCTTATGTACTAACCCATCTTTTTAGCCCAAGGTAGCTTCACTGGCAAATTTGAATCAAACCATTGAGCTTCCTGTTTTCTTCCCTAATTATTCTAATAGGTCAGAACAAAAGTTACACTGTTTAGATATTCATCGCCAACTTAGGTACTATTTGGACAGGACAAAACAATTCAGGAAATCTGACCAACTGTTTGTTTCTTATGCAGAAGGTAGAATGGGACTTCCAGTTTCCAAAGTGTCTCTCTCTAGATGGCTTACTTCATTGATTACCCTAGTGTATGAGATAAGACATCAACAGTTGCCATCCAAACCCAGGGCTCATTCAAATAGAGCTTTAGCCACTTCTATAGCTTTCCAAGATAGGCTGCCTATTGATTCGATTTGTTCTGCAGCTACTTGGGCTTCTCCCCATACCTTCATTTCTCATTATAAGTTGGACTTGGCCTCTAGAGACCGAGCCAACTTTGGTTCCACTGTACTCAAGAGTCTGTTCCGATAGGCCACCCAGGACAAGGTGCTAGGGACGTGGTCCCATCCAGCAAGAATGAAGGCGAGATAGACAACTTAACATTTAGAAGTTATGTACCTACCATAACGTTCCATGTTAGTTGTCTTCTTCTCGCCTTCTTTCTTGCATCCCACCCTCCTTCCCCCTAACCAGGACAGACCTAGAGGAGTTTTTCTTTGTTCCTTATGGAATTTTTCTTGCTGGCCTTAGCTTTCAAACGAGATCTGAGGAGTTACCACCTAGCATTGTGGGATATAGGGGAGCCTCGAGCCGGTGGAACTAGCTCTCGAGCTTTTAGAGTGGCCGAGTCGGAGCCGAGGATCGGCTCCAAACCCATCCAGCAAGAAAGAAGGTGAGAAGACAACTAACATGGAACGTTATGGTAGGTACATAACTTCTAATTAGGAAATTAAGCAGGGAGAATCACTTAGTCAAAGTAGTGCATAGTTAGTAATACTTCCATGATTAGAGTTACAGCTAGGAATGTAATTACTTATAGAGAAGTAGCGTTGTTAGAAGGGATATGTTAACAGATGTACATACAGCCAAATTGTATAACACTTTACAATTTGGCTGTACGTACAAACTCTGTTAATATATCCCTTCTAAAAACACTACTTCTCTATAAGTAGTTACATTCCTAGCTGGAAGATTAGTAGGTTTAGATGGATGAACCATTATAAACAAGGGATATCTTTGGGAGAATCATTACAAACTACTTTAACTGGTAATTTGTTGCAGGAGTGTTTTCCATGTGGTCATTGTGCACATTGTTCAAGGGTGGTTAAGTCCAAACAGTTTACTGGTAGAAATACTGAGCTGGTTTTTGATATTATGTTTCTGGCCAACTGTGGAACCGATTGGGTTATTTACTAAGCTACCTGTACGTGTTCCGCTTTTTATATAGGACAGACTTCTCATCCTGAACATTTAAGTGATGTTAGATTAAAAACCCCAGTAATGCATTATATAGACATTCCTTGACCCATTCTACAGCATCTTTTAGGTTTACCATTATTGACAGGATAAGTGGGGACCAGGCTAATAAAATTGGTTGGTGTGATATGCTTAACAAGAAAGAAAAGAAGTGGATTATTAAGCTGGGAGATTATTCCCCCTGGGTCTTAATGAACATTTATAACCAACCAACCATGTGGATTCTTTTTGTATCATGTGATGAGTATTAAGCATAAAAGGCTTGTTTTTGTGACTTATTTTTATACTGAGGATGGCTTAATAACTGGGCCAAAACCGGTCTGTTTTGCCTATATATGCTTTAATAAATTATTTTTATTTGTATACACCTTATACCTTTAAGTGCTGGCCTGTGTGTTTTTTGTGAACTTAGCAATTTGGGGCCGTGCACCTGTCATACTTGCAGGAGCTTTTCATTGTAGCTTAGCTTCCTTTTCCTGCTGTTGGCCTCAGGTATGGTGTTGTAATTCATTATGGAGGATCCCTAATAGTATTTTTTGCTAACATCAGCCTTGGTATTTAGTGAAAACATCTGCTTATTTCAGTTATATTGAGATTTGTTGGGTTCTACTGAAGATTTGGAGGTCAAGGATGTCTTTTCATAATTAGATTACTTCTGCATGTTTTTTCAGAAGGGGCTAGTAGCAAGATATTGGATGGTTTGGCTGTTCAACGGTACAGCTTTAACAAGCATAATTGTTTTTGGGGATTTATCAGCTCTTTGGTATTTATTGGATCATGTACACACGAATTAGGGGAGCCATGGTGAGAGCAATTTTTGCAACTATTTGTTCTGTCATTTGTAGTCAATATGTCTGTTCACCTAAACTATAAAAAGTTGTAACCGGCCTTTTAGAACGGGCTGGTTTGCACGTGAGTGACAGCTTGCAGCTTTACCATTCATACTCCTTTTTCGGGGGAACCTATTAGTGTTTCAGAATTTTTACTTACTGGAACTAGTTTTTTATATGCCCTAGTGAAACTATGAATGGGCAGGTTGCAAGATGCTTGGGAGTTTGTTTGTTCAACTTTACAGTGGATAGCGCACTGTTTCATCATTTGCTTTCCATTTTTGGGATCCATTAGGATTTTGGAACTTCTGCTTATTGGACTTATTTTTGTACATGTACTGGCATAACTACGGTGAGAGAACTTTATTGCATTTGCATTGGTTCTACTTTGGCCAATATTTGGCTTGGAACTTTTCAAATGCCCACGCATTCAAGCTGTAATGGTATATTTTGTCCGTTGAACATTTTGTGGTTCGAATTGTTTAGGCACGACCTTTCAGAACAAGTAAGAAAGTAAGTTTCTTTCTGGTTTCTGTAGTTAATAACACAGTTCTATAATTTGCATTTGGGATTACTACATAGACAGTTGATTTATTTTTTTGTCTGTTCTTTCTATAAACCAATATGGAATATATAAACCAATATGGAATATTGTAGCATGTTATATGTGGCCTATAAACATGGCTATTGTTATTTAACCTGTGGACCATCAATTGTGCTACAACAGATTTCTACTTTGGACTGTTTTGGACTTATTTTTTCATCAAAACTTATCAGTGGCTTGTGGAACTGTTGGGCCTGTACATTGTGATGAAATCCTTCTGCTGTTGTCTTTGGGCTACTGTTTTTGGATTATATTATTACTGTATTTATATATGCAGAATTTAATTGTATAAATGACCATACTTATGATTTCACAATTGTATGGTCATGTTTTTGATTCTTTGGCAATATGTCCTGTGATAATAATTGTTTAGAATGATGGCCATTTTTGTTATAGTTTTGAATGTGCATGAATATCCTGATAACTCTTTGCTTATTTTGTAAAATACTGTAATCATCACCTTGTAAGCTCAGTTGGAAGCTTCAAAGTAATATGTACTTGTTTAGACTAGCAGTTTAGAGTTTGCTTTTTGGTTTTAGGTGGGCTAGGTTAAGAGTTGGATTCCAGCAATTTTTTTGATACATCTGATACTTTGGATTTGGATTATTTGCAGACATACCCAATTTTTTCCATCTAATGATGGTACAAGTTCTGACCAATGATATTATTTAGACTCTAATGAGATAGATCTATGATGTTCAGTTTGAATGCAGGTCGGCACATAATTTTTATTATATATTAGCTTTTCCTTTTTAGGGTAAGAATATCTGAACATTTAAGTGATGTTAGATTAAAAAAAAACAGTAATGCATTATATAAACATTCCTTGACCCATTCTACAGCATCTTTTAGGTTTACCATTATTGACAGGATAAGTGGGGACCAGGCTAATAAAATTGGTTGGTGTGATATGCTTAACAAGAAAGAAAAGAAGTGGATTATTAAGCTGGGAGGATTATTCCCCCAGCATCTTAATGAACATTTATAACCAACCGACTATGTGGATTCTTTTTGTATCATGCAATGAGTATTAAGCATAAAAGGCTTGTTTTTGTGACTTATTTTTATACTGAGGAAGGCTTAATAACTGGGCCCAAACCAGTCTGTTTTGCCTATATATGATTTAATAAATTATTTTTATTTGTATACACCTTATACCTTTGAGTGCTGGCCTATGTCTTTTTTTGTGGACTTAGCAATTTGAGGCTGTGCACCTATCATACTTGCAGGAGCTTTTCATTGTAGCTTAGATGGATGAAAGTTCATAAGTTTAGCTTTATTAGGATTGAGAATGAGCTGTGAGTTTGCTAGCCATGTTTCAATATCAGAGAAGACTTTTTTGTGTGACTGTAAGAAGTTGAGTTATTGTGGATGCTACACATATGAGGGTTGAATCATCTGCATGTTGTATGATAGATGCTTGAGAGGAGGCAGTATTAAGATAATTTATGAATATGCTGAAGAGGAGGAGCCCTAGGACTGAGCCCTGAGGAACTCCAAGTGTAACAGGAAGGAGTGGGGATAGATCTTGCTTCCATTTGACAGCTTGCTGGTGTTTAGATAGATAACTTTGAAATCACTTAACAGCATCAGGGTTGATATTAAGATTTGTCAGAGTGGACAGTAACTTAGGATAGGAAACTGTATTGAATGCTTTAGACATGTCCAAAAGACTGAAGACACTATTTTGCCACCATCTCTGAATTTATTTATAGCATTAATGAAACGTACATTATGTAAGTATATACATGTATATAGATGTATATATATATATATATATATATATATATATATATATATATATATATATATATATATATGTTTATATATATATATATATATATATATATATATATATATTACAGATATGTGTGGAGTCCCACAATTGCATATCCATACATGAAATCAGTTGCAAGGAGACCCATCTCTCCTTCAGAATGGGGACTATATAATCTTGCTATGCACCGATTTTTATAAATTATTTGGTGTGCATGATGCATCCTTCTTGTTTTCCTGTCTAATCTATCCAACATGTTTTGGGACCAGTTGATCACTCCAAAACTGTAACTTACGACAGGAAGAGAAAATTGGTTTATAGCTTGGATTTTGTTCTTAGATGTCAGTGCTGTTTTCAGGATTAATTTACATCTTCTGAAATCTTCCTTACTAAGTTGTATTCACATTTGTTTGTGTTTTATTGTTGATCCTTCATCATTTCCCAAATATTTATGCATTCCTTCTTGCTTGAGTTCTTTTATATCACATTCTTGTCCCAAACTGATGTTTTCTCGGTGTTGCAGTTTTCCTGCTTTAAAGGCTGCTTTTGCACATTTATTAAGACCAAATGACATTCTTATACCATCTGAAAATGTTTAGACAACTTGCAATTGTGCTTTCAGTTCCTCATCTGATGAGCTATACAGTTTTATATCATCAACAAAGAGAAGATGAGATGTCTTTACACTTTGTTGTTTTCTAGGAGCCAAATTATAACCATGGCCTAAGCTGTTAAGTAGACAGCTTAATGGGTTAAAGGTAAGACAGAATAGCAGCAGTGATAGGGAGTCACCCTGGAATATCCCCCTTTGAATTTTTATCCCTGGGATAATAATTTGTCTTTTATTCTGGCTTAATTGCAAACTGGTCTGCCACTGTTTCATGGTCACTGTAATATAGTCTATCAGTGCAGGATGTATCTTATAAATTTTTAAGCACTCTTTATCCATGAATGTGGGATACTATTGAATGCTTTTTTTGTAGTCAGTCTATGCCATATTTAAATTCTTCCCCTTTTTACAGTTCTCCACTGACTTTATTTAACAACAAATGATTATTTATTCCATATGACTTTTTTATTGCCCTTTTATTCTTTTCCCATAATTGAGTTTTCTTCAAAATGACTATAAACTCTGTTGGCGTCAATTCCAGTGTATAGTTTATACGTCGTTAAAAGGCAAATTATTGGTCTATAATTTTCAGGGTAGCTTGCAGGTTCACTCTTAAGTAAGAGCATTGTTTTTCCTGTTAGCCAAGTTGGTGTATGCTCGGGGTGTGCATATAAATAGTTCTTACTCATGGCTAAATCTTCGTGCTAAGATGTTAATACTTTTAGCCAAAAGTTAGGTACTGTATCTGGGCATGGGGTTTTCCACTTAGAGGCTTTTTTTAACTTAATTTCAATCTCTTTGGCTATTTCATCCTGTTTCATATCCTGTACCTATAAACTTCTTATTCTTTCTTTAACTTTTTCTATCTATTTAGCATCGTTGTTATGTTCCACAGGATCTTCATAGATATTTTTCCAAAATGTATCTATTTCTTCTTTTTTCGGTGGTCTTTCAATTCCTTTTACCTTGTTTCCCAGTTCTCTGTAAAACTTTTTTGGGTTATCAATAACTTGCTTATTTTGTACCTTTCCTTTTATATTTATCTTTGTATCTTCTACGTTTTTCTGCCTGTGCTGAAATTTGTAGTTTATTTGCGATAGTGCATGATAGATCCTGGTCTGTTCTAATACTGCACATTGCTTTTATCACGTCTATCTTTCTTAGTATTTTTGTTGATCTGTTCCCCCTTCTATAGTCTTCTGACAGTGACACTTCTTATCTTAACTGCTTTATAGTTTTCTCTATTCAATATTTCCATGATGGTATTCAATTTCTCCCCTTCCTTTCCCTTGCTACCCTGTGTTCTTGTGGTAGACCTTTATCAGTAATATACCCTGTTTACTTCTGTTATATCTCATGGATCTCTATGAGCAGTCCTAATCAGAGTGTTCATTTGTTTCATCAGACTTCTGACTTTTTGGGTTTTATTGACTTTCTGCAGTCTATTTCTTTCATTGATCTTGATATGTCTGTCTATTAAATCAAGCAACTCTTCTCTTAGCTCATTTTCTTCCAAACTAAGGGCACATCCCTTGTTTTGCATTCCTTGCGGGAATTCTATAGAAGGTTCTATAACATCTTCTTGTTGCACATTCTCTACAGTTTCATCTTGTGCCATCCATTGCTGTGTCATATGGGAACTCGGCATTGACTGCATCAGAGGTTCCACAGTTTCCTGTTTCTTCCCTTGCTGTCTAGCTTCAAGTGAACATTTATACTGGTTTCCTGTGGAAGGCTCCAAATTATCTTCATATGGCACCTGACCAATTGCTTCCTGCTGCACTGGTTTCTCCTTAATTTAGCTATCCATTGCTCTATCCTGTTGTGGTGCTTTCTGAATTAAATTTTCTACACTTAATCTTTCACATTTCATAACCTCAATTTCTATTTCTTTAACTTCTCCATTACTAATCTCCTTTTCTACTTTTCCTCCTTGTCTTCTTATTTTTTGTATTGTAAAGTTTTCCATGTCCAGATGCCTTTGCCAGTATTTCCCTTCAAATATCTTTGGTGTTGCTCTTTTTATATTGATTAGTTTTGCTTTTTTCCTTTGCATAAATATTACACCATATTAAATCTTTTTTCTTTTCCATGTCCATATTTCTTCTTCAGATGTTTCCTGATCTTCCTGCTTCTCTTTACTTTGGGACTCACTCCATCGTGCTGTGATATAATCTATGTTAGACCTTACTACACCAGATCCTTCACTTTGCAGGCACTCCATAACTTCAACTTCTATTTTTTAACTTCTACTTTACTAATCTGCTTTTCTACATTCCATCTTTGTGATTTTTTTTATTGTAAAATGTTCCATATCCAGATGCCTTTGCCTGTATTTCTCTTCAAATATCTTTGTGGCTGCCTTCTTTATATTGATTAATTTGGCTTTCTCCTTTGCATAAATATTGCACCACATCAAATCTCTCTTTCTTTCCCATGTCTATATTTCTTTTTTATACTTTTCAAATATCTCTTGGTTTTGTTGTTTATATTTTCACACTTCCTCAGAGGTTTCTTTTTCCAAACAGATCAAAGTTTCTTGATCTAGATACTGTTTTTCACAAATATGTTGTATTAATGAATGCACATTTTCATTTAAAGCTTCTGACAGTTTTTCTTGTGGAAGTATTTTTCTTTCTTCTAATTTTTATCTTAATCATTTTGTATATCTTTTGTCTAGAAATTCTAGGCTTTTTGCATAACAGTATCAATACATAACTTCTTTCTTATCCTCAATAGTCCACTTTATGGCTCTTCTTTGGCCTATCAGTTTTTCTGATTTTTGTGGACTGCTACTTCCTTCTACTACAGGAGGGGGCATCCTCCCCCTGGGCCTGGCCTGGCCCCATTGTAGGACTGTTTATGTATTTTGCGGATTCTACACTATCATTTTTTCCAGTCCTGGCACCAGTGCACATACCAGGATTGGGCACGTTCTTATCCTGGGTCTTGTGCACCCAGCTATCTCTTTTAATTTTTGACCTACTTCTGTCCATGATACATGCTATATAAATACACTCTATATATCAGTGTCACCTTGGTGAGATTTTGTAGAAAACAGGGTCCACCTCATGAAGCACTACTACTCTCCTTTGCTAGCTGACTTTTCATCTCTCCATTGTCAAGATTGTCCCATTAGTGGATGGATGGATGCAGTTAAAGAGCATCTTTTTTCTTCCTTAAAAACAAAATCTGTTACAAAATACAAGAATAAAACTGGTGCTGTCAAACTGCCCTGGTGACAGGACTGGATTAAGGCAGGGACACATGGGACATTTTGCCATGTATGCCCCTCTCATGGGGTCTCCCATGACTGTGCTGGCAATTTGAAAAACAGCTTTGGCATAGCAACAGCTCCCTTGGTGGCCTACAACAAGGATGTAGCTGAGTCAGCAGCAAAGCAGTAATCGTGAAGCAGCCACAATCTCATAACTATTTAAATGACAAGTCTGTGTAAGGAACTGTGATAAGGCACTATTATAGCTCTTTGCAGACTTAATCACTGACCTGGAAAACAAAGGTGTCTGAGTTTTTTTTTTTTTTTTTTATTGCTGCGATAATGTATCATGACTGAGGCAGACTACTGAGGTAACTAGGATTCAACAAGTAATAATGCATTGGTGGCAACCCACGTTCTTTTCCTTTGCTATCTAAGCATCTGAAATCAACTAGTCTTGTCTTGCTAGCTATTGACTTCAGAGCTTTTCCAGTTATAGTAAAATGTATTGGTATAATTTCACTCTTTATATTTATATAATGAGAGACTATGAAGGTGGCAATGGTAACAGTGCACTAGCCATGATACAAGCTTTCAATAGTTGTTTTATTTTTAATGTGAATATTGTGTAGATTATGGGACTCTAAGCCAAGATTGCAGGATGTAAAAAATACTTACTCCAGGTGACCTGACAACATAGCTAGATGTTTAATAAAAAACAGCAAAAATACCCTCAATGAACCTTTCCTCAAAGTGTTTAACTTAAGCTTAGTCACAGAATTTGTTCCTGAATTATAGTGTACTGCAGTGGGGATGCCCTTTTCACAAGGGTGAGTATTCCATTGACCCAGTAATTATAAGCCCACTAGCCTTACAAGCCTGATCTGTAAAACTAAAACTATAGAGTGTATCTTAACTGATTTTATCAATTATAATATTAAAAATCTAGTTAGGCCAGATCATCAGCAGTTTGGCTTAATCAAAGGGAGATCCTGCCTATGAAATCTCATCAACTTTTTGGAGTGGGCCACACTGGGTATTGACAGTGGTTATGCTGTTCATGCTGCATATCATGACCTAGCCAAAGCATATGACACCATACCTCACATGGACATTGTTAAGTAAGTTTAATGTTTAAATATAGATCTCTGCATGGTCAGATCAGTAGCAAACTGGGTAAAATACATATCCCACTTAGTTGGTGTGCAGGTATGTCATTTAAAAGTTAAAAAGGTCACTGATGGATCTCTCTTTTTTAGCATTTACTTCTCTGGTCTCCAAACTGAGAACCAGGACCTTTTGTCAACTAAACTTGTAAATGACTACAGACCGAGTATTATTGTCAAGTCACCTATTGGTACCTCTTCCATTCAGTAAGAACTTACCCTAATTAATACTCAGTGTACTTAAAATGGGCTCTAATGAAATGTGAAAAAAGTGTAGTAGCATTTCTTTTAATAAATAACACATGCCCTCCAACATTCCACTACTAAACAAAAATGTAGTCACGGACCTGGGTACTCGGGTTGAAAGATTCCTCTCCTTCAGTTATCATGTGGCAACTGTAGTCAGAAAATCCTTCAATATGGCACAACTAACAGCCAATGGTGTGCCATCCAGATCTAAAGGTGTCATTATTCATTTATAGTCAACACTGATTACATCAATTACAGAGTAAAATATCTCCTTTAGGATACCTTACTCAACATACAAAATAGAGGAGCCCCAGATGTTCCTAAGAAGATTTCAAGCTTAAATACCATGAGCTACGATTAGAGGCTAGAAGCTGTATTCTTGCACTCTGTGTTTTATAGACTCATGAGGGGTTATTTGTGCCTTGCCTCCTGTCCCATTAAAGATCCTGTTGTGCTTGATCTACTATAAATTTATAAGTTTAATAGTTTTGTGACGATATGCGGTATTGCTAGCTATACCAGGAGAAGCAGGCCAGTGGATGTGCAACATATGCCAGCATCGCTAGCTGGAGTTTTGTAAAGAAATATATACTATTTGCATATTAAACTGATTTGTACAGACACTTGTGTTGAAAATGTATTTGTAAAGTTTCTTTTGTTAAAAATGTATCAACAGTGTGTCCTGCTGGACAGAGAAGAAATATACATTCATATCAGACTGCAACTGAGGAAATGTATATATGTTAACATAGGATGCTGGAAGAGAAAAAGTTAATTTCAGCCCCAGCTAACTTTTAGAAAAATATCCTGAAATGAAATTACTCAATTTATGCCATAAAGATTGTATCTTGCAGGTCTTAAGGCAGCCAGAGACAAAAAGTCTCTACTAGGAATCTTTCTGTATTGCCCTTGGGGGTTAACTAATTGCTACTCTGAAAGTGTGGAATTATTTTATGATTTCCAGAAGATGCAACAGATCTTAGCAAAGCTCTGTGTGTGCATTATGGCACATATGTGTGAGATTCTGGTTCAGTTTCTAGTAAAGAGGGGCAGTATAGGAACCAAAGTCAGATGACCAGATATATGCGATGTCATTGTATAATCTAGGACAGAAATGATGTTTTAACACTAGCTGAGGCATACGTCTCAGAGCAGTCTGTTTTTGAAACCTGACATAGAAGGATAACTCGCCTACTTCATCTTGCCTTGCTCTAGTAAGTGACCAGGGAATAATAATTCTTTAGATCAGTCAGGAAAATATAGTGAGAAAAGTTAAATTAGTTAAATACTGTTTTTCTGTATCTGTATGAATCTATTCATCTGTGTTATGTTAATATTTCCTGTGATGAAACTCTGGTGTTTATTGTAAATAGATATTCCATTTTTTCATGTTTTTCTATTATTTATTACTAAATGTATTTAAACTTTTCATCATGGCTGGTCCTTTAGAGAATATTTTAAACTTTGAGAGTACTTATATCAATTTGGTGACTCTGTGACCACTCCTGAAAGCCTTACTGCATTGGTCAAACACTATAATTTATATTAATATTAATTTCACTCAGTATAATTGGGTACCCTTCTAAGAGCCATAGAGTAGCTGGCTTTGGAATGTCTGGTGGCAGTAACTACCTTATAGTCTGGGCAGCAGGGGGCATAGCTAGTAAACATCTACCAGCCTTTCCCAGATGTGTGTGTGTGTGTGTGTGTGTGTGTGTGTGTGTGTGTGTGTGTGTGTGTGTGTGTGTGTGAAAATCAAATCTGAAAGAGAGTGAGTGTATGTGTGTGACTGTGTGTGTGTGTGTGTGTGTGTGTGTGTGTGTGTGTGTGTGTGTGTGTGTGTGTGTGTGTGTGTGTGTGTGTGTGTGTGCCAGCTGCTTGGAGCAGGGACACAGAGCACTGGTTTCACAGAGATACTGGTGGAGGACTTGGCTTGGATACTCGGCTGAGGACTGAACTCTACAGCTGTGCTAATGGGGAGTCTTACTGGAGACCTGTAGAGAGAGAGAACTGAGTCTGTTCCCTGTGTGCTCTTAAGGGAAATTGTGCTTGATGCAGAGAACTGCATTTGGAAATACTGTGTGTATCTACTTTTGTTCCAAGTGAATGTCCCTTTCCAGTGTCAGTGGTGAGGATTTAAGGTCCTTCCTTACTGGCCAAATGGGGGTACCACTGCTAAAAATGGACAAACCAACAATCAAACAAGTAAAGATATGGCCTGAGGGAGCGGTCTCAGCACTGCAGGACTGCTTCTAATGTACAGACTGGTCGGTGTTTAGAGAGGCAGCTGAGAAGATCCAACATATAGACCTGGAGGAGTATACAGAATCAGTGATGGCTTACATTTCAAAATGTGTTGATGATGTAACAATCATCAAAAGCATTACCATACATGCAAACCAGAAACCCTGACTGTCTGGTGAAGTATATGAACTCTTAAAGATACAAAATGCTGCATTCAAATCAAAGGACAACCATGCCCTAAGAGAGGCCAGAGCAAATCTAAGTGGTGGTATGAAAGAGGCAAAGATGACCTATGGATATAAAATTCAGGGACACTTCTCTGACCAAAGGGATTCCAGATATCTCTTGCAAGACATACAAGCAATAACTGGCTACAGGCCTGCATCCTCCCTATGTGATGACAACACAGAATTTCTGAATAAACTAAACACCTACTTCAGCAGATTTGCCATGGATAGCAACACTGACAAGTAAGCTCAATGTCGAACAGGGTGAAGAGGTGCAATGTCTCAGTACATGTGTTGTTCTGAAGACCCTGAGGAGAGTAAACCTAAGAAAAGCAGCTGGTCTTCATAATTTTATGGGAAAGGTATTTAGAGAATGTGCTACTCAACTGTCCACTGAACTAACTGAAATTTTCAGTAAATCTCTGCATCTAGCCATTGCAACTAAATGCTTCAAAAATATGACACTCATTCCCTTACCCAAGAACTCTCATCCAACAAGTCTAAATGATTACTGACCAGTTGCTCTTACATCTACGGTAATGAAGTATTTTGCATGACTAATCAAGAATCATATCTCTTTAAATCTCCCCGCAACACTGGACACATTACACTTTGCTTATAGATCTAACCACTGCATGGCTGATGCAATAGCTATAGCACTTCAGAAATCTTTGGCTCATCTAGAGAACAAGAATTGCTTTGTCAGATTGCTGTTCATTGATTTTAGTTCCACCTTCAACACTGTCATCCCCCAAAATCTGATAGTAAAGCTGATCCAGCTTGACATCAACACCCTGCCCCATGTACCTGGATACTGGACTTTCTCATAAACAGACCCCAAAAGGTGTGTGTGGGAAATAGCAGTTCAAACAGTATCACACTGAGCATGGGTGTCCCACAAGGCTGCATCCTGAGTCATCTACTATTTACCTTGCCAATGTATGACTGCATGGCCAAGCTTGAATCCAACAAAATCATCAAGTTCACTGATGATACCACTGCTGTAGGTCTTGTCAGGAACGAAGGAGAAACAGCCTACAGGAAAGAAGTGGAGCATCTGATAGGCTGGTGCAACAGCAACAATCTGGATTTAAATGTAAGCTAGACCAAAGAATTAATAGTGGACTTCAGGAGGACACAGGAGGTACTTCAACCTCTGGAGATTAAGGGGATGGCAGTGGAAAGACTCAAAAGTACCAAGTTTCTGGGGGTGCATATCTCCAATGACTTATGCTGGATGTCTCACATTAACCATACAGTAAAGAAGGCACAACAATGTCTGCACTTCCTACAGAAACTGAGGGAGGGAAACCTGGCACAGTACATCCTCAAAGCCTTCTATAAGGGGATCATTGAGAGTATCCTCACTAATACCATCATTGTATAGTATGGAAACTGAAAATCATCTGACCACAAGGCTCTCCAGAGGGTAGTGAAGGCAGCAGAAAAAAATCATATGTTCCTCAGTCCCATTCATGGATGAGCTGCGTGAGACCAGGTGTGTGGGAAGAGCTAGGAAGATAATAGATGACCCCACCCATCCAGAGCATGGCATGTTCTTCCTCCTCTCCTTGGGTAGATGATATTGCTGCTTACACTGCAAAACATCTAGACTGAACATGAGTTTCTTCTCTCTATCCATAAAGCTGCTGAACTGAAATGTCAAGCATGACAATAGATAAGTAGATAACAGGATCAATATGCCACAGGCTGTGGTATACTATCTATAGCAACTATTAGGTAATTGCTTAATAACTGGAACAGTCAGCCGATCTCTTCTGTTACAATTAGTACAAAAGCCAGAGTGGGTCATCACTCCATATATGTGCAATAAGAAAAGAGTTTAGCACTTGGAGCATTTAAATGGTTTGTTTTTGCAAGCTGTTGTGTTTTATTACATTTTTAATGTTTCAAGACTTCGATTATATGGTGTCGACCATATCAGATTCGAAGTTTTCAAACTTTGATCATGTAATATATATCCTTTTATTGTTTCATTGTCTTGGTGACTGAAACATGTTGCTTTAGAATTGCAAACTTTAAAATATGAAACTGCATGCATAGTGCCCCAACATAACAGTTAAAAAATGTCCGTGATTCTTGTCTGTAATAAAAGAAAGAGCCAATAATTTCACTGAGTATGTTGTAGACCAGCTCAAGTTATTAGTGAAAACATTCTGGGTAAACATCACATCAGACAGCCATTCTCACTCTCCATAATCTATGGGCACAATAATGGCATGGAAGTTTCCAGTCTCCAGGCTCAAATTTCCTTCACAGCACACTGGCAGGCACCCAGTATATCAGTGTCTAATATCTGAACTTAAGGAAAAAAAATCACTGCCAATGAGCACAAGTGAAATCTCCCATCTGACACATGTGGATGTCAGCCCCCCAACCCAAGTACATATGTGCAGAAATTTCTGAAGTGCATAATTCACCCACAACAACCTTCCTGATACAGAACATTTGTGGGTGCACAGTCTTCTACTAATCCACATTTAAAGGAAAAAGAAATATCTCATTTAAATGCTCTTCTTAATTAGGAAACAACTTACCACCAATTATCAGTGACGCAAACAACAGCTAATGTTATTGGCCTGGCACAATGATGAGTGAAGCATAGGTGCTCAATTACCATGAAAGGATTTAGGTCCTGGAAACTAGCAGATGACCAGTCAGCCAGTGTTAAAAATGTAAGAAAGAAAAAAGTTTTATTAATTTCTGCAGTAAAAGTAGTTGTTGACTATCATCGCTTTTATGCTGTTGAGGCAAACTAGCCTTTTATCTGTTTTTTTTTTATATTTGTTTCACACTGTCTTGGCAGAGTAGTCCCAAAAAAAGAAAGTATTTTTACTGATCACTCATGAACTGTTCATTTAAGATGTTTTTCAGTGGAGCAGCATATGTACCTAAATACAAGAAGTTTAAATAAATTGCTCTAGCCATGAACATTTTCACCTTTCTATGTTTGCAGGTTGTGATTGAAAGTAGAGGGCATGATCACTGTAAAACAATTGTTGATGGATGGCGGGAATTCCACTTTATATGGCTGGGAGCAACTAGTTTATGTGCTCTGGCCATCATGTCTTTCAGTTTTCATAACACACAGACATCAGTGGTATACTGGACATTGTGTGCCTTTGGGGTGAAAGTGTGATGCATGCAAAAATAGCTGATAATCAAATTAGCTTGTTAGAATAAATTGAGTGTGTGTGTGTGTGTGTGTGTGTGTGTGTGTGTGTGTGTGTGTGTGTGTGTGTGTGTGTGTGTGTGTGTGTGTGTGTGTGTGTGTGTTAGCCTGAGCAAAGGGTGACTGCAGTATATGCATCTCTGACAACAACTGTGGTCATATTTTTGTTACTTTTTGCAATATCAAAATCAGTTGTCTGAGGTGTGCACAGTCAAAATGCAGTTATTTAAGTGCAATGTTTGCAGTCTGTGGATGAAATTAATTGACTCTTACTGTTTGAGCAGAATTAACAATCATTCATCTGTCTTGGTAAAGTTAGTGTGTATGTGCGTGTGTGTGTGAGTTTGTGTGTATGTGTGTGTGTCTGTCTGTTTGTGCGTGTGCATGTGTGTGTTTATCTAGGGGTGTGGGTCTGTGTCTGTCTTAATGAAAATAAGTAAGGTTAAAAAGAAATACAGCACTCAGGTGATCAAAACCCTCCATTTATCAAATCCAAGTAGTATGCCTTATGCCATATTTCTTCAGTAAGTCATTAGTGCCTGATACACAGTGCTATTCACACTGATATGACATACGCCTCATTGGATTTGAACCATGGCCTGCCTAACTCACATTTTGATCTGTTCAGTGTTAAATTTTCAGAGTTCATACATTCAAGGACTCTTTTCAAAAGTTTGTCAAGATTAATAGACACCCTTGTCAGATCATTAGTCTGATGCACCCTTAAATGCTTCTAAACTTCCATCTTTTCTAAAATCTGTGGTATGATCCTATCCCTATAATACCATTAAAGGGGGGATAGTTCATAAATAAACAGTTGTTTATAGTTCCCACAACATAACCCCTAAATTAATTTTCTGGTCATGCTGCAATGGTATCGTCATTCACATGTTTATAGATCAGAATTAAATTTCCTATTACCAATCTGTATACAGCTGATTATAATGACATTTTTTTAGTTATAACACTGGTGCTTAACTCTAGTGTGTTGTCTTGTAAAATATATTTGGATCCTTTCTAGCCTTGTATTACTGAGAGTCATTATTCACATAGGCAACTGCACACTATTCAATTATAGGTCTTAATAGATGCTTTAAGAGAGGTAATAGAACATCTCCGTCCCTACTAGCTATGCTTTATAAGATGGTCTTTATAATTATATAGCACTTTTTGTTGTCATTTGCAGATTATCCCCCCATACAAAAGTCCCCTATCTACAACAATACTCAAATCCTTAACTTTCTTCTCATTTTCAAATATAATGTTCTTATGACATTTGGATAACAGGGACTGATTTTTGCCAAAGTGGAATATCTTTGTTTTCCCTGGCATTAAAATCTCAATGACCACAAGTATAAGGCATTCAAAAATACCTGGAATTTAGCTTGATCTTTTATTGAACTCACAACTGTTCTGATGTTTGTGTCATCAGCAAACTGGCTAATCCAGATTCCAGTATCTACTGGAAAGTTTGACATGAGTAATGTTAGCAATATTGGTACTAAAACTGACCTTTGTGGTACACCCACAATAAAATGTGTATCCATAGATGTATCATTGTTTACTTTAACTCTAAATGTTTTATTAGTGATCCAGTTATGTACTCAGTTAATGATACACCCACTGATATTACTTTTTACAGATTATCTTCATAATCTCACTGTGAGGGGTTGGATCAAATGCTTTAGTAAGATCCAATTTGACAAATATTTACAGCCACACCTTTGTTAATCTATACAACATCCAACATTTCTAATAGCACTTTTGACTGTCTGAGTATATCTGACATAATAACTAATGGTAGTAATCAGAAGCATCAATAATCAAAAACAAAAGCGGAACACAACGGAAAGGCAAGCCAGCACCTTGCCTTCCCGTTGTGTTCCGCCTTTGTTTTTGATTATTGGTGACTGTCATGGAACTTCATCTCTCTTTTTTTTTTTATTAATAATCAGAAATATACTATTATTACTCAAAGTTGTGTTATCCCAGTTCACTTTTGGTGTATCTAAATCCCCTGTTACAATGTCATAACTCTCTTGGAAGCATTTTTAATATTAGAGCAACATTTAAACTGTATCTAGGCTGATTTTCAGGTCTGTAGAAATGTATCACTGCCCACTTAACTTTTCACTAGTCTCTTACTTCAGAATTACCCATAAGAATATGGCAGATGATTTAAAATGCATGTCCACATAAACTGAGACTCCACCACCCCTTCTTTTTCTCTAATCAGGTAATGTCCTATATATTCTACCAATTTTAAGGACATTTTGGTATTACTGATCATGTCTCAGTACTAAAAATATCATATTTGCCACCAAATGACAAATCTACCAGTTCTACAAACATATTGCTCATGCGTTTGGCATTAACTAGTATACAAAACAGTTTAGAAGCATACTCTAGTCCTTTCTTCTTACTTCCAACTTTATTTAACATAAAAAGGTTGTACCATCTTGATTAACTTAATATAATAACCAAACACAGCTGATTTACCAGTCATATCTTCTCAAATTGCTGCATTTGATGTTTCATTGTTAAAGCAAACCCTTCTAATAATATCTGTGAATCATCCTGCTACTCTGATTGATGCGTATTGAACCTTTGAGTAGGGAAGACATTGTTAATAAAAATTCAAATTTCTTTTCTTTGCTTAGTGATAGCATCTTATTGAATTCTGTTTTAAAAACTGCTTCACTAGATTTTCCAAGATGATACTGTATATCTTTACTTCTTTAAACAGATGCTCTAAACTAACTTTGATATTTCTTATACCACTTCCCCCTTGGCATGTGACTCTGACATCCACTCTATCCAGCCTAGGAAGAATATTTTTGAAGCCTCTTAATAAGGAGTTCCAAATTACTAGTATTTAAGAGTTACTTACTGTGCAATGATTGCGTTTAGGGATACTGTCACTAACATTCTGGATGACTTCCAGGCCGCTCTTACTGCATTGCTGGAGATCACTCTATCTGTTTTCCTTTAGACCACTGTGGCTCTCCTATCTTGGACACAATAGAAGAGTCTTTGTGGGTTCCATTCAAGCAGCTTTATTTTATACAAACAAATCTTAATAGAAGATTACTGACTTTAACGTAAGAAACGTATATACAAACTAACTGCAGGATTCATACATGCTTACTCTCTGGCTTCACGCTCAAAATGACACTAGGTATGGCACGTGCTCAGTCTTTATACATGCACGTTATGTCTTTGACATGCTTCTTAAAGATTCAGTATACATAGCACATGTACTCTGATCTACATCCTCCCTCTTGTAAAATAAACCACGCAATGTTATGAGTCTATTTGGCATGCAGCTATAACATACAGTTTTATATCATGCTATTACACAAATGATATACATGTATACACAGTTAAGTCCATGTTACTGCATACTTCACACTAGGGCTGGATACTTGTCCATATTGTGTGACATAAAACTGTGAACTTGACTTAACAACTGGAACTGTCTCCATACTTTGATCAGTCTCTGAAGAGTCTGGAACACCTTAAAGATTGGAATCAGAGATAGTAGTAGACTCTGGGATGGAAGCAGCATTCACTTTGCTCTGAGATTTAGTCTATGTCCTTCAAATTATATTGTGATGATGATTCTAGTATAGGGAGTAAATGTCTGGGGTTCCTCCTGTACGCCATACTCTCAGATTCTACAAGGTAGGATCTTGGCTCAGCACAGTTGCCTGTAACTTGACCAATCCAGTCAAAACCTTTTGCTGTTTGTATCCTCACCTTTCCTCCGTCCCCTCAATGGACAAAGAAATCTGCTCAATTTGTCATAACTAGATTTCTAAATTGAATGCTTTTTGAATAGTTGAGCTTTTATGGTTTTGTTGTTCTTAGCCTTAGGTCTTAATAAGCTGGAGCAAATTGGTAGTGTTGTTCTAGTTTGCCTGAAAAGAAGTCTTTGAGCAGGTGAACCAAGAATATTGTCATGGGGTATGTTTCTCAGATTAAGTAAATTCAGAAAGCTATTGGTATTGTCAAGCTTTGACCTTTGCACTCTGCACTGCATGTTCAGCTAGACCATTGGACTGTGGATACTCAGGACTGCTAGTAAAATGAACAAAGTCCCATTCTTTTACAAATTTCTGAAACAACTGACTAGTAAATCGAGTACCATTGCCAGAGATAACTTTGTGTGGACTACCTTGGACTGAGAAATGATGCTTCAACTTAGTAATAATGGCAGTAGATGTTAGGATAGGTGGTAAGTCAATCTCAAATCAGTTCGAATAAGAGTCTACCGATACTAAGTAGTGTTGATTGTTTCACTTAAAGATACCGGTGGCTACTGTCGACCAAAGTATTTCAGGGACTTGACTTAGCTGAAGTTGTTCTCTTTGCTGATATGGCTTAGTGCTATTGCATACAGAACAAGAAGAAAGTACTTTTTCAATGTCTATCAGTAATTATGGTCAAAATACTAATTCTCCAGCTCTTCTCTTAGTGGATGATAAACCTGGATCTCCACAATGCAAAATCTGAATATATTCTTGTTGTAAGGATCAGCAACCACAATTTTAGGACCTTTGAAAATAATGCCATCTTCCATCAACATTTCATCTCTGTAGGGAAAATAGGTTTGCACTTCAGGTGGTACACTGGATTGTCTTGATGGACATCCAACATTAATGTAGTGATTGAGCTTTTGCAAAATTGTATCAGTCCTAGTGTGATCTCTTACCTCATCAAGTGAGGGTACCTATTGGCAAGGCATTTATGACTGAAAGACTAAATTGCCTTGAAACTCCTATGAATCATATGGTGACTTGCAGTCATCAGAATGAGTTTAGTTTGTACTTGAGTTTTGAGAATGGGCTTATTTACTATACATGTCCTCTGCAGAGGTCAGATGACAGCCACCTACGTTTATAGCAATTTTAGTCACTGTGGAATGAAATAATGTTTCTACTATCCCTTTAAGTGTTTACAAAATTTTAGATGTACTATTTAGAGCTGTTCAAAACTATTGATAACAATGGTATCCATTGTAGTTTACAGCAAGACCTTTTTTTGGATTATTCAATTAATTATTTCTAATTCTAACTAGTGTTTAAAGTGATGGTGTGAATATAGTATAGATTATGGGACTCCAAGCCAAGTCTTTAGGATGCAATACATTTATTCAAAACTCATCATTCTCATGTTAACTTTATTGCAATCAAATAATTTTAATGTAGAGAAAACAATTATTTATTTTTTCTGTTTTTGAAAGACTTTTTTGTTTTTGTTTTTGAAACACTGAGCAGCTGATTAAGATTCACCTTCATGTAGCTGTGACAATAAACAAACAAACAAATACATAAATAAGTTAAAAAGCAAGTAAAGGATGCTCCAGACCATGGCTGTACAGCACATAAAACAGTTTAATAAAATAACAGTCAGGTACCAGGTGAGCGCTTTCGTGACCCAAGCCACTTCATCAGATGTGTGATGAATGGCTTCATCACCTGGTACCCGACTGTTATTTTATTAAACTGTTTTATGTGCTGTACAACCGTGGTCTGGAGCCTCCTTTACTTGCTTTTTAACTTGGATTTCTTGCTGGAGGAACCATTTGCTAGCACCATCTGCATTTTGACTGTTGAAATACATAAATAAGGTTTGTTACTAATGATGTCCAAGTCTACTTGAGCTGCCCCCACTCATGTAGCTGTGATAATAAACTAACAAACACATACATACATAAATAAATAAAGTTTGTTACAAGTGATATCCAAGTCTACTTGAAATACCCCCAGCTTTTCAATGTTTACTGCTCGTCCTCAAGCCTGTCTGAAAGCAAAATTGACTATGAAAAAACAGAGTAGGAGCAGTTCACCAGTGGAATCACACTTACCGTTTATTGCACAAACTCATATTTTAACATGCACGTTTTCCTCTTATTGTCTGAAATATATTATAGTCACCTGGTGTCACCACATTCACATGTTCTTGGGTTACTATTTTATTGTGGGTCTATATCAGAAGATTGAAGTTTCAAAACTTCAAATCTGGTATGGTCGACACCATATGAAACTTCAAATCTTTTAATGGAGATCTCCGTACAGGATGGAAAGGGAAGATTTCCCTTTTCTGCACTGTAGTGTGATCTCGGAGTTGGTATATTTAAGTAGCTGGGGGTATGGGGGGTGCAGGGGGGCTTGCCCCCCTGCTTGGAGCATTTAAATGGTTTGTTTTTGTAAGCTGTTGTGTTTTATTACATTTTTAATGTTTCAAGACTTCGATTATATGGTGTCGACCATATCAGATTCGAAGTTTTCAAACTTTGATCATGTAATATAGATCCTTTTATCGTTTCATTGTCTTGGTGACTGAAACATGTTGCTTTAGAATTGCAAACTTTAAAATATGAAACTGCATGCATAGTGCAATAAATTCCACAGTGACTATGTGCCCCAACATAACAGTTATACAATGTCCGTGATTCTTGTCTGTAATAAAAGAAAGAGCCAATAATTTCATTGAGTATGTTGTAGACCAGCTCAAGTTATTAGTGAAAACATTCTGGGTAAACATCACATCAGACAGCCATTCTCACTCTCCATAATCTATGGGCACAATAATGACATGGAAGTTTCCAGTCTCCAGGCTCAAATTTCCTTCACAGCACGCTGGCAGGCACCCAGTATATCAGTGTCTGATATCTGAACTTAAGGAAATAAAATCACTGCCAATGAGCACAAGTGAAGTCTCCCATCTGCCACATGTGGATGTCAGCCCCCCAACCCAAGTACATATGTGCAGAAATTTCTGAAGTGCATAATTCACCCACAACAACCTTCCTGATACAGAACATTTGTGGGTGCACAGTCTTCTACTAATCCACATTTAAAGGAAAAAGAAATATCTCATTTAAATGCTCTTCTTAATTAGGAAACAACTTACCACCAATTATCAGTGACGCAAACAACAGCTAATGTTATTGGCCTGGCACAATGATGAGTGAAGCATAGGTGCTCAATTACCATGAAAGGATTTAGGTCCTGGAAACTAGCAGATGACCAGTCAGCCAGTGTTAAAAATGTAAGAAAGAAAAAAGTTTTATTAATTTCTGCAGTGAAAGTAGTTGTTGACTATCATCTCTTTTATGCTGTTGAGGCAAACTAGCCTTTTATCTGTTTTTTTTTATATTTGTTTCACACTGTCTTGGCAGATTAGTCCCAAAAAAAGAAAGTATTTTTACTGATCACTCATGAACTGTTCATTTAAGATGTTTTTCAGTGGAGCAGCATATGTACCTAAATACAAGAAGTTTAAATAAATTGCTCTAGCCATGAACATTTTCACCTTTCTATGTTTGCAGGTTGTGATTGAAAGTAGAGGGCATGATCACTGTAAAACAATTGTTGATGGATGGCGGGAATTCCACTTTATATGGCTGGGAGCAACTAGTTTATGTGTTCTGGCCATCATGTCTTTCAGTTTTCATCACACACAGACATCAGTGGTATACTGGACATTGTGTGCCTTTGGGGTGAAAGTGTGATGCATGCAAAAACAGCTGATAATCAAATTAGCTTGTTAGAATAAATTGAGTGTGTGTGTGTGTGTGTGTGTGTGTGTGTGTGTGTGTGTGTGTGTGTGTGTGTGTGTGTGTGTGTGTGTGTTAGCCTGAGCGAAGGGTGACTGCAGTATATGCATGTCTGACAACAACTGTGGTCATATTTTTGTTACTTTTTTGCAATATCACAATCAGTTGTCTGAGGTGTGCACAGTCAAAATGCAGTTATTTAAGTGCAATGTTTGCAGTCTGTGGATGAAATTAATTGACTCTTACTGTTTGAGCAGAATTAACAATCATTCATCTGTCTTGGTAAAGTTAGTGTGTATGTGTGTGTGTGTGTGAGTTTGTGTGTATGTGTGTGTGTCTGTCTGTGCGTGTGCATGTGTGTGTTTATCTAGGGGTGTGGGTCTGTGTCTGTCTTAATGAAAATAAGTAAGGTTAAAAAGAAATACAGCACTCAGGTGATCAAAACCCTCCATTTGTCAAATCCAAGTAGTATGCCTTATGCCATATTTCTTCAGTAAGTCATTAGTGCCTGATACACAGTGCTATTCACACTGATATGACATACGCCTCATTGGATTTGAACCATGGCCTGCCTAACTCACATTCTCTTGATCTGTTCAGTGTTAAATTTTCAGAGTTCATAAATTCAAAGACCCTTTTCAAAAGTTTGCCAAGATTAATAGACACACTTGTCAGATCATTAGTCTGATGCACCCTTAAATGCTTCTAAACTTCCATCTTTTCTAAAATCTGTGGTATGATCCTATCCCTATAATACCATTAAAGGGGGGATAGTTCATAAATAAACAGTTGTTTATAGTTCCCACAACATAACCCCTAAATTAATTTTCTGGTCATGCTGCAATGGTATCGTCATTCACATGTTTATAGATCGGAATTAAATTTCCTATTACCAATCTGCATACAGCTGATTATAATGACATTTTTTTAGTTATAACACTGGTGCTTAACTCTAGTGTGTTGTCTTGTAAAATATATTTGGATCCTTTCTAGCCTTGTATTACTGAGAGTCATTATTCACATAGGCAACTGCACACTATTCAATTATAGGTCTTAATAGGTGCTTTAAGATAGGTAATAGAACATCTCCATCCCTACTAGCTATGCTTTATAAGATGGTCTTTATAATTATATAGCACTTTTTGTTGTCATTTGCAGATTATCCCCCATACAAAAGTCCCCTATCTACAACAATACTCAAATCCTTAACTTTCTTCTCATTTTCAAATATAATGTTCTTATGACATTTGGATAACAGGGACTGAATTTTTCCAAAGTGGAATATCTTTGTTTTCCCTGGCATTAAAATCTCAATGACCACAAGTATAAGGCATCCAAAAATACCTGGAATTTAGCTTGATCTTTTATTGAACTCACAACTGTTCTGATGTTTGTGTCATCAGCAAACTGGCTAATCCAGATTCCAGTATCTACTGGAAAGTTTGACATGAGTAATGTTAGCAATATTGGTACTAAAACTGACCTTTGTGGTACACCCACAATAAAAGGTGTATCCATAGATGTATCATTGTTTACTTTAACTCTAAATGTTTTATTAGTGATCCAGTTATGTACTCAGTTAATGATACACCCACTGATATTACTTTTTACAGATTATCTTCATAATCTCACTGTGAGGGGTTGGATCAAATGCTTTAGTAAGATCCAATTTGACAAATATTTACTGCCACACCTTTGTTAATCTATACAACATCCAACATTTCTAATAACACTTTTGACTGTCTGAGTATATCTGACATAATAACTAATGGTAATAATCAGAAGCATCAATAATCAAAAACAAAAGCGGAACACAACGGAAAGGCAAGCCAGCACCTTGCCTTCCCGTTGTGTTCCACCTTTGTTTTTGATTATTGGTGACTGTCATGGAACTTCATCTCTCTTTTTTTTCATTAATAATCAGAAATATACTATTATTACTCAAAGTTGTGTTGTCCCAGTTCACTTTTGGTGTGTCTAAATCCCCTGTTACAATGTCATAACTCTCTTGGAAGCATTTTTAATATTAGAGCAACATTTAAACTGTATCTAGGCTGATTTTGAGGTCTGTAGAAATGTATTACTGCCCACTTAATTTTTCACTAGTCTCTTACTTCAGAATTATCCATAGGAATATGGCAGATGATTTAAAATGCATGTCCACATAAACTGAGACTCCACCACCTGTTCTTTTTCTCTAATCAGGTAATGTCCTATATATTCTACCAATTTTAAGGACATTTTGGTATTACTGATCATGTCTCAGTACTAAAAATATCATATTTGCCACCAAATGACAAATCTACCAGTTCCACAAACATATTGCTCATGCGTTTGGCATTAACTAGTATACAAAACAGTTTAGAAGCATACTCTAGTCCTTTCTTCTTTCTTCCAACTTTATTTAGCATAAAAAGGTTGTACCATCTTGATTAACTTAATATCATAACCAAACACAGCTGATTTACCAGTCATACCTTCTCAAATTGATGCATTTGATGTTTCATTGTTAAAGCAAACCCTTCTAATAATATTTGTGAATCATCCTGCCACTCTGATTAATGCATATTGTGCCTTTGAGTAGGGAAGACATTGTTAATAAAAATTCAAATTTCTTTTCTTTGCTTAGTGATAGCATCTTATTGAATTCTGTTTTAAAAACTGCTTCACTAGATTTTCCAAGATGATACTGTATATCTTTACTTCTTTAAACAGATGCTCTAAACTAGCTTTGATATTTCTTATACCGCTTCCCCCTTGGAATGTGACTGTGACATCCACTCTATCCAGCCTAGGAAGAATATTTTTGAAGCCTCTTAATAAGGAGTTCCAAATTACTAGTATTTAAGAGTTACTTACTGTGCAATGATTGTGTTTAGGGGTACTGTCACTAACATTCTGGATGACTTCCAGGCCGCACTTACTGCATTGCTGGAGATCACTCTATCTGTTTTCCTTTAGACCACTGTGGCTCTCCTATCTTGGACACAATAGAAGAGTCTTTGTGGGTTCCATTCAAGCAGCTTTATTTTATACAAACACATCTTAATAGAAGATTACTGACTTTAACTTAAGAAACGTATATACAAACTAACTGCAGGATTCATACATGCTTACTCTCTGGCTGCACTCTCAAAATGACACTAGGTATGGCACGTGCTCAGTCTTTATACATGCACATTATGTCTTTGACATGCTTCTTAAAGATACAGTATACATAGCACATGTACTCTGATCTACATCCTCCCTCTTGTAAAATAAACCACGCAATGTTATGAGTCTATTTGGAATGCAGCTATAACATACAGTTTTATATCATGCTATTACACAAATGATATACATGTATACACAGCTAAGTCCATGTTACTGCATACTTCACACTAGGGCTGGATACTTGTCCATATTGTGTGACATAAAACTGAGAACTTGACTTAGCAACTGGAACTGTCTCCATACTTTGATCAGTCTCTGAAGAGTCTGGAACACCTTAAGGATTGGAATCAGAGATAGTAGTAGACTCTGGGATGGAAGCAGCATTCACTTTGCTCTTAGATTTAGTCTATGTCCTTCAAATTATACTGTGATGATGATTCTAGTATAGGGAGTAAATGTCTGGGGTTCCTCCTGTATGCCATACTCTCAGATTCTACAAGGTAGGATCTTGGCTCAGTACAGTTGCTTGTAACTTGACCAATCCAGTCAAAACCTTTTGCTGTTTGTATCCTCACCTTTCCTCCGTCACAAAGAAATCTGCTCAGTTTGTCATAACTAGATTTCTAAATTGAATGCTTTTTGAATAATTGAGCTTTTATGGTTTTGTTGTTCTTAGCCTTAGGTCTTAATAAGCTGGAGCAAATTGGTAGTGTTGTTCTAGTTTGCCTGAAAAGAAGTCTTTGAGCAGGTGAGCCAAGAATATTGTCATGGGGTATGTTGCTCAGATTAAGTAAATTCAGAAACCTATTGATATTGTCAAGCTTTGACCTTTGCACTCTGCACTGCATGTTCAGCTAGACCATTGGACTGTGGATACTCAGGACTGCTAGTAAAATGAACAAAGTCCCATTCTTTTACAAATTTCTGAAACAACTGACTAGTAAATTGAGTACCATTGCCAGAGATAACTTTATGTGGACTACCTTGGACTGAGAAATGATGTTTCAACTTAGTAATAATGGTAGTAGATGTTAGGATAGGTGGTAAGTCAATCTCAAATCAGTTCGAATAAGAGTCTACCGATACTAAGTGGTGTTGATTGTTTCACTCAAAGATACCGGTGGCTACTGTCGACCAAAGTAGTTCAGGGACTTGACTTAGCTGAAGTGGTTCTCTTTGCTGATGTGGCTTAGTACTATTGCATACAGAACAAGAAGAAAGTACTTTTTCAATGTCTATCAGTAATTATGGTCAAAATACTAATTCTCCAGCTCTTCTCTTAGTGGATGATAAACCTGGATCTCCACAATGCAAAATCTGAATATATTCTTGTTGTAAGGGTCAGCAACAACAATTTTAGGACCTTTGAAAATAATGCCATCTGTCATCAACATTTCATCTCTGTAGGGAAAATAGGTTTGCACTTCAAGTGGTACACTGGATTGTCTTGATGGCCATCCAACATTAATGTAGTGATTGAGCTTTGGCAAAATTGTATCAGTCCTAGTGTGATCTCTTACCTCATCAAGTCTAGTGGTAGAAAAATTACACACTGCCATCACATCAAAGCCAAAATTCTCTGCATCAAACTGTTCTGTCATATTTCTGGGTGATCTGGAAAAGGTATCAGCCAGATAGAGGAGTTTACCTTTCGTGTAGACTATTTTAAAGTTGTACTTTTGCAGTTTGAGCATCATTCTTTGCAATCTTGCTGGAGTGGAATGCATAAGTTTTTTTAGAATAATAACTAGAGGCTGGTGATCAGTTTCTATTTGAATAGCTTGACCATATATATAACCATGAAACTTGGAACATGCAAATACTATTGCCAAAAGTTCTTTCTCGATTTGAGCAACCTGCATCTTAGTTTGGGTAAGTGTTCTGAGCACATAAGTTACTGGTCTGCTCTCTTAGAGTATAACTGCGCCTAAACCAAATTTTGAAGCATCACAGGAAAGAATGACTGGTTTGTTCACATCATAGTATCCTAACATAGGTGGAGTGGCAGTTTTCTGTTTGAGGTTTTCAAATGCCTTCTGGTGATGTTCCAACCATGACCATATAACATTTTTGCATGTTAGCTCTTTTAAAGGTGCTATCAACTCACTGAAGTCTGCTATGAACTTGCTTAAATAGTTGACCATGCCTAGGAAATGTTGTAGAGCTTGAACATTGTCTGGTGCTGAAATCTTAAGAATGGCTGCTTACTTTATTGGATCTGGCCTCATACCAAGACTGGTAAACAAAATGACCTACATATGTAACTTCTTGAAGCCTGAATTTGCACTTCAGAGGATTGAGCTTCAAATTGACCTCACATGCTCTATCTAGAAGTCTCTTTAAATTTCTTTCATGCTCTGCTTGACCATTGCCTCCAACCATTAAATCATCTACTATTACAGCACAAGGATAACCTGAAAAATTTGCTCCATTGCATGCTGAAAGACTCTGTATCTGCCGAACAGGGTACCAAAAGTTGTTAGTAATGAAGATTTGCGATCAAGCTGCAATTGCCAAAATGAACTCTTTGCATCTAAAACAGAAAAGAATGTGGCAATTGGTATCAGAGCTGTGACCTCTTCAACTGTGCACATTGGATGATATTGTCTCTTCAATGCTTTGTTCAGATCTCTTGGGTCACTACATATTCTGATTACATCTGAGGCTTTTTTGTGAGCTGCCACCTTAGACGACACCCATTCAGTTGGTTCTGTAACTGGAGAAATTATACCTTGTTGTACCATTTTATCCAACTGAGCCTTGACTTTCTTCTGCATAGCTATCAGAAATGTTCTTGCTGGTCTGACCACTGGAGTGACCTCTGGGTCTAACTTCATAGAATACACCACTGGATGTTTGCCCAACCAATAATCGAAAACATCAGCATACTCTGAGAAAATAGCTTTAGAAAAATTAGCAGTCGGAGATGCAATTTATGTGATGAACTTCTTTGGTAAAAGAAAGCAGATTTATTCTCAAACTATGTTTGAGACCCAGTAAAGACTGTACTGGCCTTCGGACTACACAAAATAACAAGTTGTAACAGCTCTTGGCCAAATAACATGAAAGCATCACTGAACCTTCAGTCTGAATTTATTCACCTCCATAAGCAACAAGTTTTGCACTACTCATTACACTGAGTTGCTCATTAGCTCTCACTCTAGCAAATGTGTCTGCTGATATAGCATTACAATTCAAACCAGTGTCTACTTTAAGCTCTGTGGATTTAAAATTTATCTGGACAGTACAAGATACTTCACCCTTTGCCAATAAATTCACTGCATCAACTCTTTCACCAAGCACTGATACATCAGCTACATAAAAAGCTGACTGTTGTGTCTCTACTTCATCAGCTTGCTTTATCGTGTGACCTTTCTTTGCAATTGTGCAGGTTTTACTTGATCTGCAAAACGTTTGAAAATGGTTCCATTTTTTACACTTGTGGGACTGTTGACCAAATGCTAAACATTACTCTTTTTTAGTCTCATGATTTGCACCACAATTGTGACAGTTAACAATAAACCTGGACTTGGGTTTTGCTGACTCACACTTGTACTGCACTGAGGATGCTCCTTTAACTACACTAGCCTTAGAACTTGCTGGAAAGCTATCTGGTTTCCCTGGTGAGCTAGCAGGGGCTGTGACTACCATGGGCTTAGGTCTACTTCTGTTTGCCACATGTTGCATACTACCATACTACCAACATTTTCTCTTGAGCTTGCTGAAACCATGCTCTTGTCACTCGCAAGCATACTTGTGTGGTTTTCTGTCACTTCATGAATTTGACAAATGTTTATGGCTTTACTCAACATTAAATCACTGTCACGAAGCAATATTTTTCTCACTGCAGCAGTATTAATACCACACACAAGCCTGTCCTTTATTAACTCATCTTTTAAGTTACCAAACTGACACATTTTAGCTTTATTTCTCAGGTCAGTTATGTAAGCTGCAAAAGTTTCCCCTGGTTTCTGATCTCTCATGTAAAACAAATGCCTCTCTAGTGTTATATTTGTCTGAGGGTTATACATGTCTCTGAATTTGTGCTTCAGATACTCAGGGTTCTCCATTGATTCAGCTTGTACAACAATATGATGGTTTTAACCTTCTCGCTCATATACTGCTGGTGAATACACAAATGAACGCTCTGTTTCAATGGCCTCTGACCCAGCTATGTCTAATAAAATGAATGCCTTGGTGCATGTATCTTTATCTGAATAAGCTGCTTGTATAAAAATATTGTACTCTTGCTCAAATATCCTCTAATTCTCTGCAATATTCTGATCAAATATAAGTAGTAAGGGATTTTGAAATCCATCTGCCATATTAACACATACCAGTGAAGGGTTTTGCAAATAAGCATGAACACATCACATACCCATTTGCCAGTATTTGCAACTTTGTGCCTCTGAAATTATGCTTTTGGGTTTTACTGTGAAACAGCTCTGTCTGGCACTGTAACACCTTTTGAATCAATTTATTGCAAGAAATCACCTCTTATCAGTGTAAGAAACATATCAAACAACTGCACAATGCAAGTCTCTATGCAACTGGACTTTGCAAAATAAGTATCTAGGGCACTGTGATACTTTTGAAATTGTTATCTTGCTAAAGTAACATCATTATTTTAAGAAGCATTTCAAACAACATCATGATGCAAATTAACTGGGCAGGAGAAGGTCAGAATCAATAACATTTCAAAGTAATTGCAATTTGTGAATAAACTGTACACAGCACACTGAAATCTCCACAAAATGGCGGTACCTTCCTAGGCAACTCTTTACAGTGCAAGAAACACTCTGTAATGGGGACACTTTGCAAATAGACACCCCGAGCACAAAAAACTTTTCTAAAATGGCTATACTTTGACTGAACTTCACAAAGTAGTTGCACTTTACACACAGATAAATTCTCCAGAATACATACACAGTAATAAGCACATACTGTAAGCAGTTTTACACACTTTGAGATACTTTGAATAACTTTAGTTATGCCTTTAATACAATACAAAGCCATAGTTATGCCCAAACACAGCATTTTGCCTAAAAACATATAGTTGCCTTGCTTTATTTATGCTCAATATGCCCTTTTTGCCCTTATTATATTTGTTCTGCTTGTTTAATCTCTTGTCATGCCCATTGCACTTTTCTTGGGCTCATTTTACTCTAAATATGCCCATTTTTCCCTTAAATATGCTTGTTTTATTTTAAACACGCTCATTTTACTTTTCTGATAATCGGTTTGTTAAATATCGTTGTTTTAATATTTCCTTTAGTTAAGAAACCTTTTGTGCCTCCCACTTGTTTAATAATGCAGTTTGTGCCCTTGTAATGCTCCATTTTACCTTTTTTGAAAGAAGTTGTTTGTATGTGTTCTCATTGCCTTTGATTCTTTTCTGGCCCTTGTTCGTGCTCATTTCTCTTAATTTACCTTCACTGTCTTTTCTGCACCTCATAGCTCCAAATCTTTATTCTCTGTGATCCCACTTCTGACACCATGTCACTCTCCTATCTTGGATACAATAAAAGCAGCAGCTTTATTTTATACAAACACATCTTAATAGAAGATTACTGACTTTAACTTAGGAAACTTATATACAAACTAACTGCAAGAGTCATACATGCTTACTCTATTACTGCACTCTCAAAATGGCACTAGGTATGGCACGTGCTCAGTCTTTATACATGCATGTTATGTCTTTGACATGCTTCTTAAAGATACAGAACACACAGTACACCCACTCTGATCTACAACCACCTAAACCCCTTATTTTCCTTTTCCTAACCATCTCCCATATTTCTTCTGCTTCTGACCTTTCCACATTCACATCTCTTAAACACCTCTTACTTCTAGCACATGTACCTTCTGTAACTGGTGTGCCAGTTGTAGCAGTGTTAATGTTTTGTAATGCACTTGTTATTTTACCATTTCATATCCACCCTGAATTCCTAGTTGTTCATAGGTTCATAGGTGTGTGCTAAGCTAATGGCCCTGGAGCCTTTACAAGCCTATCCCATAAGGATTACCCTGGTATCGTGCCACCAAACCTTAGTTCCCAGTGCCTCTGTCGAGTAAAGCCACTGGAGTGATCCCTGGGGTGAATTTTCTATTTCCCATCCACTCATCAAGATTTCTCTTGAAGAGGACCAGTGAGGTACTCTGCTTGACATGTATGGGAAGTCTGTTTCATATCATGGGCAGTCTCTGGGTTATGAACCTGTCCCTCCAGCATGTTCTGTTGATTGTGGTAATGAGGTTGAGGTCTCTGGAGTGTGTGAGGGGAGGGATTGGGATTTCTTTAGATGTAGCATTTCTAACAGAGCTGGTTCAGGCATGGATTTGTAAGTCAAGCAGAGATCGCCTCTAAGTAGGTGATATGAGACAGAGAGTAGTTTAAGGCCCAGGATCCTCCTTGTGAGGTACTTTTGTGGCCTCTCCAGTTGTTGCAGGTGTTTAGTGAGGTACATGCCAAATGGGGAATTTTACTCAATGATTGGCCTTATGAGGGAAGAAAAGAGGGAGACAATGACCTCTTTCTTCCTCGATGCAAAACCGTTAGTAATGAGATGTGCCACATAGAAGGACTTTCTGGCCACAGTGGCAGTGTGGTGGTCAAAAGAGAGGTTGCTGTCAACCTGTGTTCCCGGATGTCTTGTAACACCTTCTGTGTTCAGTGGACTACCATTGATGTGGTAATTCATGGGAAATGGATTTTTCCCAAGGAGGATGACGACACATTTTTTGGCATTGAGCTTAAGGCCATGGTTCAGACACCAGTTGTTGGTCTCAGTGAGGCCATTCTGTAGGATGTCAACAACACTTGGGGGCTTAATAATAGCTCACAACTTGCAATCATCTGTGAACTTTGTCAGCCAGAGTCCCTTCGTGTTGGCCTGGACTTCAGAGAAGTAGATACCAAACAGGAGAGGACCCAGGACCGAACCCTGTGGGACTCCACTTGTGCCTTGTCGGCAGTCTGACTTGGAGTCAGCTACTTTCACACTGCGTGTTCTACCTGTGAGACAGTTTGCAACCCTCCTAGTGATATAGGGGTTGATGCCTAGCTTAGTGAGTTTTGATGTATCAAAGGCCTTGGCCAGATCATGGTAGGCTGTATGAACCACCTTGCCTTCATCCATAGCTCTGGTGACTGACTCAAAGATGTTGTATGAAGTTTTCAGTGTCTGTATCTACTGGTTCACCATTTTTTATCATGACACTGAATTCTTATTTCTGTAAGTTTGCCAATTAGACTATTCTTTGTTAATTCTGTCTGAACATCGTTATTTGTTGTAATGACCACATGAAAAATGTGAGAATGGTCAGCAGTGGTTTGAGTATTATTGTCACTTTTTAAGCTTATGATTTTGTTAGCCAGAGAAAGATCTTTAGCACAGCTTTAATTGTTCAGATTCTAGCCAGTGTACATTTTACAGGATGAGCACTGAATCAAGAATTCTCTGTCTACAAGGTTAGTAAGGCAGTGTTTGCCCATTTCCTCCATTACTGGAACAATTATAACTGATATCTATTTATCTCCACTGTTGAACAAAATGTCCTACTACTGAAATTTAATAGCACAAACCTCATTTTAGCTAACCGTACTTCTTATCTTTCTATCAGCACACTTAACAAACTTAGAGTTCATTTGCGTACTTTCTCATTGCCATGGACCAAAGCTGCTCTTGTTCATTGACAATCGCAAGGGGCTTAATTAAGTACTCACCTGCTCTGCAAGAACATACCCTCTTCTTCTTCCTCCTTACAGATGAAGTCTTGTAAGACAATAAAGTAAAAGAAGTATTTTAGTAAAATAAAAATCCGGCCTATATAAAAGTAAGCAAGCAGTTATTTAAAACCAGTCAGGCAGGTACTCAGTCTGCCAACTTTATCTCCCTTTACTGCAGCCACTACCAGTGGTGTTCACTGTTAACAACTTCGCCTTCTAAAAGATATGCATGAGCTACTGATGCCGTAGAGGAAGTTACACAACAGTTATCAGAATTCACATTTGAATGGATGTTACCAGCAGTGTCTGTGAATGAAAATGAACAAGGCTAAAAAAGAATGCAACACTCAGAGGATCAAAGCCCTCCACCTGTCATATCTAAGTAGTAAGCTTATGTCATATTTGTTTACTAAGTCATTATAAGTTAATACACAGTGCTATTCACACTGATATGATAGACAGCTGATTTGATTTGAGCTCCTGCCTAATAACTCATGTTTTATTGACCCGCATACTAGGCCACTGATGCCACAGGAAGTTGTACAGCAGTTGTCAAAAATCACACATTTGGAGGGAGTGCTGCAGCAGTGTGTATGCATAAAAAATGGACAGTGTTAGACTGCAGTAATCAGTGGTCACAACCCTCCAAATACCTAAGACAAATTAGAAATCACCATGAGTACAATGAGGCATGGATGGTGTTACAGTTTAATAATGTCAACTTTTGGTTATGTCATTATTGCTTTCCATCACGTTTTGAGGAAAGGCTTACTCATGCAACATTCAGCAAAGAATTAGTATGATGTCTATGTTTCTAAGACTGTTGCAAGATACATGTTACTGGAATGGAAACCATGTATGTGTTAGTGACATGCTCCATGCAGCATCATGTGCAGCCACAGAAGAACTTATACTGCGCATGTCTGACAACTAACAGTTTAAGCAAATGTTCAAAAGGGGTATCACAAAGCTGATGGAATAAGGATTCAACATGGCAGAGGTTTGTGGCAAGGTAGGATACAGCATAATGGAGTGTAGCCCATGTCTTCCATAGTTAGATTCCATATCCGGACTTTATCCAGGGCTACAAGTAAGGCTGTCTGCATGAGGTCATAAATGAAACATATCAGTTAATTGTTCACCATTTGCAGACTGATATCAAGGGAAAAGAATTCAAAGGATTTTATTTTTTTATTTCTTATCAGTCTGCAAATGCTATGCATTTCCCTATTAAATGGAAGACAGTTGCATACTGAAAAGAAAAATGTAAATCAGCAGCCCTCCCTCAGTTGATTATGACCCTACATTGAGTGTACTCCTCTCATCATTAATACATTGAGCCATGAAAATAGCTGCATAGAATAGTCACCTTACCTTACTTTTATTTATGTCAGAATTGCTTACGAATGTACATCAATGCTCATCTCACGTGCATGGCTGATGGCAAAGTCTTATCACATTGGGATTTGCTTCATTTTTGCCATAAAAGTAGAACTAGCTTTACCCTCTGTTCATTGATGCTGCTTTATGCTAACATTTACACAAAGGAAAAGTACAGAAATAGCTATATCTTTTTATAAGCCATTTATGGACATGTTATTTTTATTTTTAAGCAGATTAAACGGAAATAGGACAGAGATGAAAATAGGAAACAAACAGAAGGTGGAACAGAAGGTACACAAAAAAGGTTGTACAAACTTAGCTAGCTTAATACTAAGCAATCTGTTCCCAGGATGGCTACTTATCATAGCTTTAATTACTTTAAATTTATTTTGAAAATGAACTATTGAATAATATGTCAAAATAACCCATTGAACTAACTCATTTGTTTAAATTACTCACATTTTTGCGAAGTTGAGAGTTATATGTGGGACATCATTTTTTGTGGTTTCCATTGAGAGGGGGAAAGTTGGAGAAGGATGTCAGGGAAGTGAGAGTTAGGTGAGAGTGGGATGTTACGTAGCAAGGACAGACAGACATGACTGAAAGGGTATAGGATAACACACTGAGGGAACACAATGGTGAAAGAGACAGACAGGGGCACATAAGGCAGATAATGGTAAAGGGTGGATTGGATAACATAATAGGAAATGGGTATAGACACAAAAGAGAGGAGGAACATTGTGTTTGGGAATAGTATGGAGTTCTCAGAAATGCATTCTCTGACAGCTTTGACACAGTGGGAGATTACTCCTTACTCTACAAGATGTTACCACTGCAGGCAGGACTGCTCAGGAAATTGATCCTTTTAATCACTAGAGTATGTTCTCAACACTACCAATGTGGGCATTGAGCATCCTGTCCAATATCTCCCTCCATAAGTTCTGCCAGCTCTAGATGGTTGACAAAATCACCACCTCCATTAGCACTGCTCCCAGTGGATACCAATGCACAGCCATCCTCTGAGCAGAGCTACCTGAAATAGTTGGTGCAAGTTGGACAGAAGGTGTGAAAGCAACTCTGATAGGCTGGGACCCAGTTGTGCTGGGTGCCTTTGGTTATGGTGGTGCTGGCAATGCTGGTGCCACCTATAGGGGACAACAGGCCATACTGGAGTGGTCAGTCTGCATATAATAGTAATGGAAATGAAGAAAATTAAAAAAAAAAAGAAAGTATGGACAAAGAAATTGGGAGAAGAGACATACAAAAATAATGAAAGTGCACTCTTAATTTTTCCTGCTCATAAAATACAGTGAAGGGCAAAAATATTTTCATCAAGTTTATTGTAATACCTTGACGGTTTTATTTAAAATTAAATTAGTTTCAATATTATGACAGTTAACATTAGCTCATGAAAACAGTGATGCTTTTATTTTTGTGGTAGTGGATACTGAACCCAAAGACATCCTAGCAAATCCAATGTGACTTAACATAATGATCCACTTCTTCGTTTATGCAGATGGTGGCATGCAGAATCAGTATTCAACCTTTGCCCAGTCATAATAATTCCAGTAGTGACAGATGTTGTCTTGCTGTATAAATGTAATTTCCCATCATTTTCATTATTAACTGTTACTAATGCAACATGCACATCTTTCACAACATAACCTAGACTTACACTGGTGCTCTGTTAGGCATTCTAGTCACTCTCTGTGCATCTCTGGATTCCTTGCAATCTCTTCAGGAGTTGCACAGAAAGAGCGAATGTAACAAAATTGTGTATGCTGTCATTTCTTGGCAGGGTGTATGGATAGATAAATTATGCTATACTTACAGTTTGGAGGAGGTGAGTGTGCTCAGACATCAGCCTCTCATTGGCCAAAGAGCCCAGACTTTAGTGAATGATGTCACTATAGCGGTGATGGCACTGTTTCCTCATGCATGGGATGCGAGTAGCATGGGTGATAACCTTGGGCAAAGCACAACTAAGGTGTTATTCATACTTAAAAAATAAGGGATCAAACGTTCATAGGCTTCTAAAGATCCTCATTGATCAATAGCCTAGTAAGTACTTATGACCGTATGAACCTATACCAGGCATTGACCATGTATTGAGACCTGTATATTGCTCCCTGCATGAACCTGCAGCTATATTACTTAATGAGGATGTCCGGAAATATCTTGATCTCTTCTTCGCACAACAGCTGTGCTCTAAATGGAGCATTACCTTCATCTTCAACAGCCAAAAATATCTTTTCTTCAAAGATGTCAGGAAAATGATACTAAATTGGTGCCAAAAGCAAATCTTGCATTTTCCTCCTTGAATGTAACCTAGGAACTGGTGAGAATTGTATTTATTATGGTTATTACTTAAAACAATTTCTAGCATTTCTATGTGTGACAGGCCATTTCAATGTGTAGGTTTTAGGAACGTGGCTCTTTAAAAATGAATCTGTGTAACATTGGTCCTAATGAGGTATACTTGGAAGGTATGATTCCGATAATTTCTCAGTCCTTGCTATCTGGGCTTCCCTTGCATGCCCAGAGCTCACTGTAGGTGCTCAGGTGAGTGTATGTCATTATCTCAAAACAATGTTTACCAGGTTTACTCATCATGCAACTTGAGATATTCTGGAACAATAATAAGATGAGCTCTATGTGGCACACACATTGTGG
Organism: Protopterus annectens; assembly: GCF_019279795.1. Lineage (NCBI taxonomy): Eukaryota > Metazoa > Chordata > Ceratodontiformes > Protopteridae > Protopterus > Protopterus annectens. The sequence goes on from NC_056734.1 coordinate 178,880,553, forward strand.
CCAGAGGAGGACTGTACATGATATAAGAGTGACATGGAGTGAGTATCATTATCCTGCTATGGAAGATGGCTTTCTTTTTGTACAAGGCACTACTGAGAAACTTGTTCATAGGTTCATAGGTGTTTACTAGGCTAATGACCACAAGGGCCTTTTTAAGCCTAGCCATGCATCCCAAATATCTGACAAATTCTGCTACCCTTGATAAGTGTAAGCATGGGCCTAGGAGATAAACCATTTGCAGATTACCAGTACAACAGTCTATATGTTACTTGTTGCACCTGCTTATTTGTACAGTGCAAGCATTTCTGTGAGCTGTCTACTGTAAGGCTACTAGACATGTTTTCTCTTTTTCTGTCAGTATAGCTGAAGTAGTAGAAGCTGCCTGCAATATTGCACCAGGTATACTGGATGAAGCAGTATTCCAGCATAGTAAAGTTGTGTTTTTTTGTATGTCAATGAACATACGATTATACAAAATAATTATTACAGCATGTACATATATTGTAGTTATTCATGTGAGTCTGCATGCTTTCATTGGGGGAGGGGGGGTTAAGACAAACAGAATTGGCTAAGATTGTGTTGTTGATTTTTTATGGATGCACACATGTTGGTATCAGGCCCTAGTTAACCATGGCAGATGGCCCATTAATACAATTTTCAAAATATTACAATGCTCATAGCCATGTAGGGCCATAGTTGTTACTTTGTGTTTTCTATACCAATAGGGGCATGCCTAAGATATAGGTGGCTAAAGCCACATCCACCCAAAAGCCTCAATTCACTTATGCTGATAATAAAATGGTACTACAGGACCACTTTCTCCATCATAAGCAGCTCATCACATTGCAAGACACTGACAAGTTCTTCTGTGACTGTGTCTATTGGAGGGTTGTGAATAGTGTGAAATGCTGTGGGTGCCAGAGCCAGAAATAAGAAATGGTGTGATGGATAGCCACTGATATGTCCCATAATGCCACCCTCAGAACAAAGCCCATGGCATGGGAGCAGAGGACTAGATGTGGAAGGCCATTCATGTACCACCCCCTTAAAGGGATGGAGGAGCTTTTGGCTTCAATCAAAGGCAGTACCACTGTCACAGGGTTTGACAATGAGGTGCTGAATGTTAGGGCAGAGATAAATAGGCCCCAGAGGATTTCTGCAGGTGATGCCCCTGGTACATAGTCCTAGCTTTATTATGTGCTCCATATGTAGCTGTTAGTAATATTACTGTTTATAATACCTTCCCCACCTATTGCATATAGGTGCATCTGGCATCAAGGTGCAACAACCATCTGTACAAGATATGCCAGTGGTTATATGTTATCTTTAATAGTAGCTGTAATGATATAACTTGCTTTTGTTGTTGTGATGCTTGGGCATATTTACACTGGACATGTTTTGTTTTGCTATTCACAGCTGAATCATTACCTAACACTAGCACTGTGAAACTACCCCTGTCTGATGTTGGTAGATCCTTAGTCTCTGATAATAACGGGGATGAGCAGACACAGTTCAGAGCTGCAGAACATGTGTCAGGCACAGGGAGTATGACCCACACATCTGCTCCTCAGACTCCCGGGATTCAGCAAACTTCCATGCAAGAATAGCTTATTCTTGCATGGAAGGGACCAGTCCCATGTAGCACAGCACCGTGCCATGCATAGTCATGAAGGGCGTGCTGCCATGTTGTAAAACGGACATGGTTCTGTGTACATGTGCAGGAGGTGTGTCTAAGAGCAGTGCTCTCACAATACACATGCCCCCTGCACACCAGAATTGCCGTACAGCAATTTAAATTGAACGAGAATGCTCATAACACCCCCATCCCATCAGGGTGAGAAATCTGGACAAAGCCATAAGGGACAATCATTCCTACAAAGCCAGAAAGTTGATAGAATAACAGGTTCAGCATTAGCATGGATATTCTGAAGGGTACAAAGTAAAAAACACAACAAATATTTTTTTTTCACATATGGAAGAAAGTTTAAGCATAGCTGCGCAGGTGTTCCCGTTGCTTAGCTACACTTAGCCCAGCTGAAATGGTAGGATAAGTTAAAAAGCAATAGGCATCCAGCATAAGAATAAGTGCAATAGTGTAGCAGTTAGAGTGTACACCTTGCATGTAGTCATTAATGACTCGAGTCTCACCAAAGCCATTTCCATTTTGTATGTGTAAACATTACAGTTTTAATTTATTCGTATATTTATGTAGGAAGTAACTTATTATTCTCAACCAGAGTAGTATTAGGCCTAGATGTGAGGTGTCAGTGTAATAAAGTAGTGAAACCCCGATATAAACACAAGTGCCCCATACAGTATTTCACACAAGAATAAATTAATGACATCACATTGGGGGATGCCAGGGAAGGTAAATATATCTATATCATGTAATGAATGATGAATCATTCCCATACAGGTGGTAGTCCAATCTAATAAAACATAAGCAATGCTAAGCATTGCACAGCTATGCTGACCGGGTGTAAGCATTGTGTACATATGAATAATAATCAATGAATAGCCCAGCTAAGTAGATTTTCCCATTGGTAAGCAATGCTGGACCTGTCCCTTTAAGCACTGCCAGCCTTAGCTAAGCAGATTTGCCCGTAGCTTAGTTTATCTCAGCATTTTCAAAACCATCCAGTCATGGCAAAGGGTGGGAAATTGGCTGTATTTAAATCCCACAGGTGGGAATATAGCTCATAAATGGTAGTAGTGCTCCACTGTAGGCAGTATGGCAGGTTTTGGAGAGGATGTGCGCTTTTGGGCGCTGTGCTGGGGCATACAGGAGCCCAAAGTCATGGTAAGACTCCTGGTAAAAAAACATGACATGAGACTGCTGCAGGACCAGTTCCAGGGCTCCCAATATAAAGCAGAAGCCTGGGAAAGTCCCGCCAATTATCTCAACAGTGCCACTGGTATGCCTCGGAGTGTTGAGCAGGTCCGGCACCACTATGCCAGCTTGAAATGGAGGAAGAGGGAGCTCTTAGAACAGTGGGTTCAAGAAACAAGAGAGAGGGGAGATGTCCCAGCAGTGTGTAAGTATTCATAGCAATAACTGTTTACCAAAGTCCAGCCTGTGTATGTGATGGATAGGTAAGCATGAATGTTTCTCTATTTTCATTAGAGCTCCAGCTGAGCAGGCTGTGAACCAGGAAGCCCATGCCAGTAAGTTGCAAAGGCTGCGTCGTGAGGCTGGTGAGTAACAATCCTGCTTGTAGTAGTCATATCAAATAAATATAAAGGAGTAAAATGTCACCTGGTAGTATAAAATGTGTATTGTTTGTACTGAATAAACCAGACGATATGACAGTAATAGTCCCATATAGGTCATATTTAAATAAAAGTGTAACTGCCTGGAAATAAAGTTGTATATCCTGGACAGGTTGTGTTTACTCTGGTATTGTATGGC